>NC_068424.1:24573296-24750796 GCF_023373465.1 Oncorhynchus keta | reverse complement strand
TTTAGCCTCCTCCCTTGCTGGTGCTTAGGTCAGTGTTATAGGTTTGAGTAGATCATGGCTGCAGTAGTGTATGGCTGGAGGGGGCATGAGGCTGCCGTCATGTAAACGACACGTTGCTTCAGAGGTCTCCCTCTCTGTTTGACCAGCTGTACTTCCACCTCTCTGGCCAAAGTGTCAGAGCAAATGGTCGTGCAGCTAAAATTGCTATACTCTTTGGCAGCTTGCCTCCAAACCCCCCCCCCCCCATTCCAGCCTCTCAGGGGGAGAAAGAGGGAACGATGACTGATGGAGTGCTTTGGAAAGGGAGGTCTGCAGTATACCATGACCCCTTGAAGAGTAGAGAGCCATCCATAAGGGGCTTTTCTTTGGAGTGCACTGCAATGGTTTTTCGCTCCAGAGTCATAACGAAGGCCCCTCTGTGTCGGAATATCCCCTAACATGCTCCCCCCACCCTTTTTTTCTTATTTTCCGTTTCCTGGAAAAAATACAGTATTTCTGGCTTAAGCTGACTGGGTTATCCGTGTCCATATACATCATTTGGAAGTTTTGTAGATCCCGGTTTAGAAATCAAAACTATCTCAGGGGGGATGGAGTAATGTGCTCTAAAGCCCAGAGCAATGCCATCTGTCTTGGCTTTGCATTGCAGTGGGAGTATATAAAGTCTGAAGAGGGCCACTTGCAGTCCACTCACAATTTATTAAATCAGTGTAGCACCATTGTTTCCATGGCGCCAACTGATTGTGGCTGTTTGACAACATTCAATCGAAATGACCTCCTGACCAAACTCCCACTTCCCTTCTCCTACTGAGGAGAAAACCCAACACACTCCAACCATCGCTTCAACCCCCATAACAAGGTCACACACTCAGGTTCAAGTCCTCCTGAAACATTAAACTTCCATTTCCCCACCAACAAATTAGACAGTAATCCTCTAACAAAGTGCTTCCCAAATGGTGGGTCAACTCAGAACCCAATGAGTAGCAGAAGTGACTAATTCCTTTAGGGTCCCCGTTTGAGACTGGATCCTGGCTACAAACACTGGGCTTGTTTTTTTTGGTAGGCGACAAGGCAACTCCAAAAGCACATTTGGGAAACACTGTCTAGCCCAGCGTGCAAAATTGGTTGAAATAAAATCTTAATGAATGTTATACTGGTTGCAATGACATCATTTCAACCTATTTTGCCCGCTGAGAACTAACCCTGCCTTCTATGCTAATGGACCAACCCAAAGTATGATGTTACCAAAGCATTGCATACCAGCTGTATGTTCAGACACTTGAATTGTATGGTTTCAGCCCCTGCTGTACTTGGCCTACAGAGCAGGTTCAGGTTGATATCCAAGGAAGCTGAAAGCTTGATTCATCGTTCTCGTTAGAGGCAATAACCAACAGGACCCAGAGTAAACTCTCCTATCTGCCAAACTGTAGTCGTCAATGAACTAAATAATCCACCATGGACAAGGAAACAAACTTATGTAACCAATAAAGCTTGTTTCTGTTTGACTCTAATTCAAATTTCTAATTCATAAAGTACATTCATATAATTTTTATTACTAAATGCTCAATATTTACATTACATTCAGGCATCTAACCGTATTCTAGAGCTGCCTCAAAAACAGCCAAAGTGCCAAATGAGATTTACGAGAACACAGTCCATGTAATGGGTTCCTGAGGCAAATGCTACAACTCAACTCAAGCCCTCTTCACCTGCTCTTAAACTGTTCAGATTGAGAACTTGGCCTCTCTGTCTGCCAGGGTCTATATAACAGAGGAGATAGCAGTTAGCTGTTAGACCATATAAATCCACACAGCAAGTGGCTCGTGGCACAGGACTTACTTTGTCGGATTTTTGATGCCAAACAGCGATTAACGTCTGAACTCGGACTCTTCCACTGGGCGCAAATCGCTGAAATATAGATCCACAAAAATACATTCACACCTGAGGAGCGCCATTGAAGCTTTGTGGTCAGTGGTCTTCGAATGACTGACAACCTGCTACTGAAGTAGGGAGCGTTATTTGGTACACTACCCCGTTCCTGTAAATGGTTTGTTCCTATAGAGGTGTCTTGCAATATAAAGCAGGCAGACAGGCATCGAGGCATTCAGTTACTGTTCGATTGAAGGTTAGAATGGGCAAAACTAGTGACCTAATCAACTTTGCGCATGGTTTGATCGTCGGTGCCAGAAGCGCTGGTTCTAGTATCTCAGAAACGTCTGGCCTCCTGGGCTTTCAAGCACGACAGTGTCTAGGGTTTACCGGGAATGGAGAGACAAACAAAATACATCCATTCAGCGGCTGTCCTGTGGGCGAAAATGACAAGAATAGTCCAAGCTAACAGTCGGGACAAAAACTCCTGCCTGGTGTTAATGGTACTTGCTGGTGCGGGTGGTGTAATGGTGTGGGGAATGTTTTCCTGGCACACCCGTAAGATCCCTTGATACCAATTGAGCAATGGTTGTACACCACAGCGTATCTGAACATTGTTGCTGACCAGGCGCAGGGGAGTCCAACCCGGGTATACCTAATAAACTAGTAACTTCTAAGACATTTCTTGCTAAGTAGCAAGAGGCAAATGGTGTAAACTGTGCCAAGGATGAGTCATTGGGATTTTATATGCAGATTTTCTCATAAATTTGCTTCTTTGCCTCCTGTCTTTTACTCTCCTTTAACGATTACATGCCTATTTCTACTTTTGTTCCCCCCCGCTCCCTCTTTTCAAGTTTAGAATGAGGTCCACCTTGACGGGGAAGTTAAACATCCAACACACCAGAGTTCAAAGGTCACACACTCTTCTTTTCAATCCTCCTCATGGCGGAGGACACTCTACTCTTTCATCAAAATATCCCACCGTAAAAGTTAGAAAGACTGACCTAGCGTGGTAGATCACCCCGCTCCCCTCGCTAAAACCTTGCGAGACGTTACGAGACCGAACTAAAAGGATGCGACCGCAATAATACCCCATTCCCACTTCCCCTTCACACTCCACTGTTACACACCAAGTAGTGGACTACATAGATTGCATCCTCTGACGGAAAATTCAAAAGAAGGCCCCGAAGCCTTCAGAACTTTTCTTTGCACAAGTCAAAACAAACAGAGAGAAGGGGAGTGTTGGGGAAATTAAAAGCAGTTGGCCAGCCATTGAATACATGACCCTGGGAGAGAAGCAGAGGAAGAAAGGATGATCCACTGCCTGAGGATGTTAAAGAGAATATCTGAGAATATCCAGTTGGCATGGGAGCAATTAATTGCTAAGAAACGTTAACAACAAGCAGATCCATTCAGAACAAACAAAGCATATTTGTGTATTGTTTGTGTGAATGAGGTCTGACTATAAACTAAAATGAACCCAAGGACCACGACCACAGTTTATTGTGAAAAATAAACTTCCTGCATAAAATACTGTCTAAACAGTTCTATTTAGACAGGTGTGGCCATCTTATAGACATTTCAACTGACTAGCTAGTCTTAGGCAATAAAGAGGTATTTCTTCTTTCTGTAAGTCCAGCTCATTGACTGGCCATTTAACGGTGGTGTGCATCACTCTACAAAAGGCCTGTCAGCTAAAACGTGCCTCACTATGTAGAAGGGCTCCCCAAGACATGTCCATTGTCACAAACAATCAGGATTTCTCCCTGCAATTAGTTGAATGGGTGGTACTGTAAGATTTGTTTGTTGCCATGACACCAAGCACCCCCTCCTCGCATTCCTTCTCCATCTGTATCACCAAAACCAACGCATGACCACAAGATCTTCCAAGACATGTGACACTGGATTATAGGTTTGTTTATGGTTACCCACAAAGCAGCAGGGGATGACTAGCATCCCTTCAACCGCCTGCCATTCTTGCCAAGTGGCTCCTCTGACCCATACGTCTCTGCTCTAACCGCTAACGTTAGGGTAAACCCTTGGTCCCGAACACCGCTTCCAAAACCCACAGTTATTGTGCTCATTCAAAACAGATTGGCTGAAAAGAGTTCAACATTATACTCTCCATACACACATTATACTGTGTCAATACATACGCTCTATGCCCAAAACTCGAACTCCTACCGTGACGGCCCACTTCACAAAGTTACGCTCAATACACCAACAATGGAGCGATTTCACAGCCGATGATATCTCAAGAACTGTGAGTGGAGGGAGAGGAAATTGCTATTTCATACACAGGGTTTTGCCACCCGGAGCATTTTACAGCACGGTTTGCCAGGTATACTTCCCCTGCATTGTGTTTCCCATTAAAACAACAGCAGGCTTCACTTGGTTTCCAGGTCTGACTCAGCTGTTACAGTAAGCCTGCTGACTTGGGGATTTTTCAGGAGCATGGTTAAAGGAAGGTTGCAGTGCGGTTTAAGTCAGCAGCATGGGCCAATTTGGGATCAACCTTCACTCTCAGGTTGGTGGGCCTTGGAAAGGGAAGTATGTTTAAAATCTGGTTTGAGGACTGGAGTCGATCAAAGGTTTAAGAGCTTTACTCTGCTGTGATAGACTAAGGACAGCATTGTTCAGATGAGGCTCATGGGAAGGTACACTTTAGGCTTCTGTCATTTGTACAACTGAAGAACCTGGTTAGAGTCTAGTGTTCTGGAGGTGACCCAGAAGGGTGTGGTGGTGTAGCACTGCAAAAAGTATGATGGTGTGGCATCCAAAATAGTTAAAGAAAACACTTTATATCTCAACAACCACTAGTATCTGCTTGTCTCCAGATTCTTATCTGGAGCCTAATACTTCTGAATCCTTACCATCTTGACTAGGGAGGGAAGATGGACAGTTGGCCATGCAGTGAAGTGTGTAACATCCATGACATCGCACTCCAAAAACACGCTTCATTTCCATTCAAAGTAATGGAGGATTGCCTCAGACTGAGAGATGACGTAGAAAGACCACTTAGTCAAGACCACAGATGGTTAACGCAAGGCAAAGAATTGAGGGATGGGGATATGGGTCAAGATTTGAATGTACAGTAAGTCATAATGAGCACTGAATTATACAATAATCAACCAAGACACTAAGACAGTCCTGTCATTGCTACGTCTATTTAATTATTATAATTAAGCATGTAATCCTTTATTTAACAGGGCAAGTCAGTTAAAAAACCATTTCCTATTTACAATGACTGCCTATCCCGGACGACGCTGGGCCAATTGTACACCGCCCTGTGGAACTCCCAATCACAACCGGATGTGATAGATCCTGGATTTGAACCAGGGACTGTAGTGACACCTCTTGTACTGAGATGCAGTGCCTTAGACTGCTGCGCCATTCTAGCTTGACAAGGACAGCACAGTCTAGAAAGTAATTTAGGTTCATATTTATCCTTCCAAACATTGTAAAAGTTTTTTTTGAACAGTCCTGTGGGACACAGTAATAGCACTTTTCTGACAATCCCCATAACATTATATGGCAGAACCGTAGGCATAGAATGACTATTCCTATTGGCAGACCATAATTAAGGAGCATAACATACAGCTCGATCTCCTGTAGGACACATCATATACTGTACTGTACTTCAGGGGAAGCCTTAAAACCCAAAGGTGAGTTTGCATTTATGCGTTTGACTGACCGCAACAGTTAACCCATGGCTCTAAAGGCGTAAATTGGGTGGAAACAGCTGGAACTTCTTCTGAGAGGGAGAGGTAGTTTCGTAGCCAATCACGTGCACACACATGGGGAAAAAACACACAGACACACACACCAATGGAGGTGTGTTTATAATAGGCTGAAGAACTCGCTGTGGGTCCTCCAGAATAGGTCCCTACTGAGCCGTGTTCTAATATTATGTCTATGAATGGGGATTTTCTGTGCTGTGCTGCTACTGGATGGATGAGGAATAGTAATAATGAGTCTATAGGGCTCTTCGCCTCTGTTGAGACCATGTTATTCTGCCTTTGGAAAGGTGGGCAGACTGTGTTATATACATGCAACACAATCATAATCACTGTTTGAGGAGGGGCACTGTTTTGGATGGACAGCAACCATGCTACATTAGCGAGTGTTAAAGGCCTCGTCGCCACAAACCGAGGCGAGAAACTGATTTGCTGGTTTGTAATTAGATCCCAATCAAGAGAAGGGCATTGCTGAGTTTTTTTTTTTTTTTCCCCAACTGCCTTGTTTTCCAGCTTCTTGATTAAACAGAAAGAAGAACCTTTCTGTTTAATCAAGAAGCTGGGAAAAAAAGGCAGTTTAGTCACACTTTAACTGCTTAAGTAATCTCTGTGAGGGGGTGGTGAGGAATCAAATAAACAGGCTAAATGAATGAAGAAACGGGGTTGGAGAGAGACAGTGATGACTTCATACACACCCGTAGGGTTAAGGTTGGCAGGAAGAGGTAAGGTTTATTAGTGGGAGGCTGCTGATCACATTTGTGGTGGGGTTTGGGGAAGTGTGTTGACGGTACTATGTCACATATCAAAAACAAAGCAGCTGCAGTCCAGCTGTTGAGAGTAGAGACCCCCCCTGAGAAAGCCCCAGGATCTAGTCCGCCTGAAAATTCATCAGCATCGATTCAGAAAAAGAGAAATAGAGAGACAATCTCTTCCTCTACCCCCCCCCCTCTATCTTCCATTAACAAGTTAGGCTGACAGCATCCTTGCAGAAGTTGCAGCCTAACCCTTCACCCATGCCTCATGAAAACAGCCTTAGACCAACACATATTACATCCATGGAATGTTGAATCTATGAGAGTGTGACATGTGTTTGGATTTGCTGCTGACAAAGCAAAGGATGTTCAATAACCACGCTGGAAGGCACAGATGGTTAGTGACTACACTCTTAACCACAACACAGAGACCACAGTATAAATCAAATACAATTGTATTTGTCACATGTGCCCGAATACAACAGGTGTAGACCTTAATGTGAAATGCTTATTTACTGGCCCTTAACCAACAATGCAGTTCAAGAAATTGAGTTAGAAAATATTTACTAAATAAACTAAAGTAAAACATTTGAATCAAAAAAGGAACACAAGAAAATGACATAACAATAACGAGGCTATATACAGAGGTTACCGGTACTGAGTCAATGTGCGGGGGTAAAGTGACTATGCATAGATAATAAACAGCGAGTAGAAGCAGTGTTCAATGAAAATGTAAATAATCAGAGTGACCATTTGATTAATTGTTCAGCAGTCTTATGGCTTGGGGGTAGAAGCTGTTAAGCAGCGTCTTGGACCTATACTTGGCGCTCCGGTACCTCTTGCTGTGCGACAGCAGAGAGAACCGTCTATGACTTGGGTTACTCGAGTCTTTGACAATTTTTTGGGCCTTCCTCTGACACCGCCTACTATACAGGTCCTGGATGGCAGGAGGCTTGGGATACGCACTACCCTCTGTAGCACCTTACGGTCAGATGCAGAGCAGTTGCCATGCCAAGCGATGATGCAACCGGTCAGGATGCTCTCGATGGTGCAGCTGTAGAACCTTTTGAGGATCTGGGGACCCATGCCAAATCTTTTCAGTCTCCTGAGGGGGAATAGGTGTTGTTGTGCCCTCTTCACAACTGTCTTGGTGTGTTTGGACCATGATAGTTTGTTGGTAATGTGGACACCAAGGATCTTGAAAATCTCAACCCACTCCACTACAGCCCTGTCGATGTTAATGGGGGCCTGTTCAGCCCTGCTTTTCCTATAGTCCACGACCAGCTCCTTTGTCTTGCTCACATTGAGGGAGAGGTTGTTGTCACTGACCTCCTCCCTATAGGCTGTCTCATCGTTGTCAGTGATCAGGTCTACCACTGTTGGGTTGTCAGCAAACTTAATGATAGTGTTGGAGTCGTGCTTGGCAACGCAGTCGTTGGTGAACAGGGAGTACAGGAGGGGACTAAGCATGCACCCCTGAGAGTCCCAGTGTCCTTCTGTAGCTCAGTTGGTAGAGCATGGCGCTTGTAACGCCAGGGTAGTGGGTTCGATTCCCGGGACCACCCATACGTAGAATGTATGCACACATGACTGTAAGTCGCTTTGGATAAAAGCGTCTGCTAAATGGCATATATTATATATTAGGATCAGTGTGGCAGATGTGTTGTTGCCTATCCTTACCACCTGGGGGTGACCCGTCAGGAAGTCTAGGATCCAGTTGCAGAGAGAGGTGTTTAGTCCCAGGGTCCTTAGCTTAGTGATGTGCTTTGTGGGCACAGCATTCTCACAAAGGTGTTCTCACAAAGGTTGTCCAGGTGGGAAAGGGCAATGTGGAGTGCGATTGAGATTGTGTCATCTGTGGATCTGTTGGGGCGGTATGCAAATTGGAGTGGGTCTAGGGTTTCCGGCATGATGGTGTTGATGTGAGCCATGACCAGCCTTTCACAGCACTTCATGGCTACCGTTGTGAGTGCTATGGGGCGGTAATCATTTAGCACTCACATAATTTAGTTACCTTTGCTTTCTTGGGCACAGGGACTATGGTGGTCTGTTTGAAACATATTACAGACTCGGTCAGGGAGAGGTTGAAAATGTCAATGAAGACACTTGCCAGTTTATCCACCTATACTTTAAGTACACGTCCTGGTAATCTGTATGGCCTTGAATGTTTACCTGTTTAAAGATCTTGCTCATAACGGCTACAGAGAGCCTGATCACACAGTCATCTGGAACAGCTGGTGCTCTCATGCATGCTTCAGTGTTGCTTGTCTCAAAGTGTGCATAAAAGGCATTTAGCTTGTCTGGTAGGCTTGCATCACTGTAGTCTATAATAGTAGTCTGTAATAGTTTGCGGATGTTGCCTGTAACCCATGGCTTCTGGTTGGGATATGTACGTACGGTCACTGTGGGGATGACGTCGTCGATGCACTTATTGATGAAGCAGGTGACTGAGGTGGTATACTCCTCAATGCCATCGTATGAATCCTGGAACATATTTCAGTCTGTGCAAGCAAAACAGTCCTGTAGCGTAGCATCCGCATCATCTGATCACTTCCGTATTGAGCGAATCACTGGTACATCCTGCTTTATTTTTTAGCAGGAATCAGGAGAATAGAATTATGGTCAGATTTGCCAAATGGAGGGTGAGGGAAAGCTTTGTATGTGTCTCTGTGTGTGGAGTAAAGGTGGTCGAGTTTTTTCCCTCTGGTTGCACATGTAACATGCTGGTAGAAATTAGGTAAAACGGATTTAAGTTTGCCTGCATTAAAGTCCCCGGCCACTAGGAGTACCGCTTCTGGATGAGCATTTTCTTGCTTGCTTATGGCCTTATACAGCTCGTTGAGTGTGGTCTTAGTGCCAGCATCATGTTTTTGGTGGTAAATTGAAGGCTACAAATAATATAGATGAGAAAACTCTTGGTTTATAGTGTGGTCTTCCGCTTATCATGAGGTATTCTATCTCAGACGAGCATCACCTCGAAACTTTAGACATCACACAGTAGCAGTTATTGACAAGTAGACACCCACCTTGCCCCTTGTCTTACCAGACATATTTTCTCTGTCCTGCCAATGCACGGAAAACTCAGCCAATTCTATATTATCCATGTCGCCGTTCAGCCACGTCTCTGTGAAACTTAAGATACTACAGTTTTTAATGTTGGCTAATAATACTGACGGTAGTGGTGGTTTACCTACTCGCCTGCGAATTCTCACAAAAATAATTTAAAGTTGATGAGGAAAGATTCTAAAACAGCAACAGCCGAGGCTGAGTCACTAATCAGGCAAGCAGCAATCAAAGGCTGAAGGATGCACCACCCCTGCTTCAAAAGACAAGCTGACACTTTTCCAGACAGAAGAGAAAACACTCAAGCACCAAAGAAACTTCATAAATCTGTTGGCTGCAGATGGCTGCTCTGTCATTAGCGGGCCCCCTCTCTAGTCTCATCACCTTCAGTAAGAGAGAGAACAAACACAGCAACACACAGCAGTACTCAACTGACTTCAATCAACAGGATGCCTAGCTGCCTGTACTTCTAAAGGCTTCTCAGGGCTCAGAACCGTCACTGTGGGATGAGAAGAAAGCCACTCTCTCCCTCTGATCTCCTATAAACAGATACCTGCTTGTTTTTCGCTATATCTTTCCACTCTGACAGTGACTTTCCAGGACAGGATAAAAATCCCATCAGGCCACTTTGTCTGTCGCATAGCGTCAGGACATTGCATGGGCGCTCCTAGAAAAACCCTAATATTTCATACAGGTTTCATGTTCTATTAACGTATGGATTTGATGCATTTCTAACCCCTGTAGAAGGTGACCTAATGTAGGAACATTTTATTTCCTTTCCTAGTTTCAGGCAGCATTCGGGTCTCTTTTTGGAAAAGAGGCTCAAACCCAAAGGGGATTTCCTGGGGGAAACAAAGGTTACATAAATAAATACTGGCTTGGGAAAGGGAGAGGGAGAGAGGGAGAGAGGGAGAGAGGGAGAGAGGGAGAGAGAGAGGGAGAGAGGGAGAGAGGGAGAGTGGGAGAGAGAGAGAGAGGGAGAGAGGGAGAGAGAGAGGGAGAGAGGGAGAGGGAGAGAGGGAGAGAGGGAGAGTGGGAGAGAGAGAGGGAGAGAGGGAGAGAGAGAGGGAGAGAGGGAGAGTGGGAGATGTCAATGGCCTGATGCATTTTACTCAAGACCTCAAAATTAAAGAGAGAAAAAACTATCTTTAGGCACATCAAAGTGTTTGAAAATGGGCCAGCCAAGCACTAGTCTCTTTGATGAACAAAGCTTTGATTTCAACAGGCTGATTAATGCAACGATAGGAGAATTAATGAGAGATTAATGAAAAGATAAGGGAAATGGGGAAAGGAGTTTAATATCAACACCAGTCACCACAGTAAATTGGACCCATTCTTTATGGCTGTCAACAATGTGCACTTAGTGGCTACCCTGGTGTGCTGTCTTTCCCAGCTCTTATGGTCATTGCCACGCGATATTCGACCATAAGAATTGGCAAAACAAGGGTCGTTGGAAATTTAGTACCAATATGGAATTTTAAAAGCCTGTTATATTAAATGAAGTGTCCCTTAATATAATCCACATGAATAATTCAATAAATCAGATATTTTATATTAATAAAGAAATGCCAAAATTCTGCATTTTGACATTTCCCTCCGTGCACCCTCAGTGACATCAAGGCAGTTTTTACCAACTTAACCCCAAAATTTCTCCAAGTTTTCACCATCATCAAAAGCCCTAGTTATTTTGTTGCTTTTACAAAATGATTTCTCAAGATTATTATTTATTTCACGTGATTGGTGATTATTTATGTCTGGCCCTCATTTTAAGGTTAATAACACTGTTACGTGAACTGAATTCTAATTGTAATATGGTGGAACTATTACTATTCCTTTTTAACTACATTTTCCTAAGAAATATTGAACATTTAAAAGTCAAATCATAGTGTAAAAGCAGGTGAGCTGGTTGTACTCCTTTTTACAATTTTCTTGTGTTTTGTGATGGAAAACTGAGCGGGTCAAGCATAACACGTCAACCCTGTTACCTATAGATAGACAGGCTAGAATAACACATCAACCCTGTTACCCATAGATAGACAGGCTAGAATAACACATCAACCCTGTTACCTATAGATAGACAGGCTAGAATAACACATCAACCCTGTTACCTATAGACAGACAGGCTAGAATAACACATCAACCCTGTTACCTATAGATAGACAGGCTAGAATAACACATCAACCCTGTTACCTATAGATAGACAGGCTAGAATAACACATCAACCCTGTTACCTATAGATAGACAGGCTAGAATAACACATTAACCATGTTACCTATAGATAGACAGGCTAGAATAACACATCAACCATGTTACCTATAGATAGACAGGCTAGAATAACACATCAACCCTGTTACCTATAGATAGACAGGCTAGAATAACACATCAACCCTGTTACCTATAGATAGACAGGCTAGAATAACACATCAACCCTGTTACCTATAGATAGACAGGCTAGAATAACACATCAACCCTGTTACCTATAGATAGACAGGCTAGAATAACACATCAACCCTGTTACCTATAGATAGACAGGCTAGAATAACACATCAACCCTGTTACCTATAGATAGACAGGCTTGAATAACACATCAACCCTGTTACCTATAGACAGACAGGCTAGAATAACACATCAACCCTGTTACCTATAGATAGACAGGCTAGAATAACACATCAACCCTGTTACCTATAGATAGACAGGCTAGAATAACACATCAACCCTGTTACCTATAGATAGACAGGCTAGAATAACACATCAACCCTGTTACCTATAGATAGACAGGCTAGAATAACACATCAACCCTGTTACCTATAGATAGACAGGCTAGAATAACACATCAACCCTGTTACCTATAGATAGACAGGCTAGAATAACACATCAACCCTGTTACCTATAGATAGACAGGCTTGAATAACACATCAACCCTGTTACCTATAGACAGACAGACTAGAATAACACATCAACCCTGTTACCTATAGATAGACAGGCTAGAATAACACATCAACCCTGTTACCTATAGATAGACAGGCTAGAATAACACATCAACCCTGTTACCTATAGATAGACATGCTAGAATAACACGTCAACCCCGTTACCTATAGATAGACAGGCTAGAATAACACATCAACCCTGTTACCTATAGATAGACAGGCTAGAATAACACATCAACCCTGTTACCTATAGATAGACAGGCTAGAATAACACATCAACCCTGTTACCTATAGATAGACAGGCTAGAATAACACATCAACCCTGTTACCTATAGATAGACAGGCTAGAATAACACGTCAACCCTGTTACCTATAGATAGACAGGCTAGAATAACACATCAACCCTGTTACCTATAGATAGACATGCTAGAATAACACATCAACCCTGTTACCTATAGATAGACAGGCTAGAATAACACATCAACCCTGTTACCTATAGATAGACAGGCTAGAATAACACGTCAACCCTGTTACCTATAGATAGACAGGCTAGAATAACACGTCAACCCTGTTACCTATAGATAGACAGGCTAGAATAACACATCAACCCTGTTACCTATAGATAAACAGGCTAGAATAACACATCAACCCTGTTACCTATAGATAGACAGGCTAGAATAACACGTCAACCCTGTTACCTATAGATAGACAGGGTAGAATAACACATCAACCCTGTTACCTATAGATAGACAGGCTAGAATAACACGTCAACCCTGTTACCTATAGATAGACAGGCTAGAATAACACATCAACCCTGTTACCTATAGATAGACAGGCTAGAATAACACATCAACCCTGTACCCATAGATAGACAGGCTAGAATAACACATCAACCCTGTTACCCATAGATAGACAGGCTAGAATAACACATCAACCCTGTTACCTATAGATAGACAGGCTAGAATAACACGTCAACCCTGTTACCTATAGATAGACAGGCTAGAATAACACGTCAACCCTGTTACCTATAGATAGACAGGCTAGAATAACACATCAACCCTGTTACCTATAGATAGACAGGCTAGAATAACACGTCAACCCTGTTACCTATAGATAGACAGGCTAGAATAACACATCAACCCTGTTACCTATAGATAGACAGGCTAGAATAACACGTCAACCCTGTTACCTATAGATAGACAGGCTAGAATAACACGTCAACCCTGTTACCTATAGATAGACAGGCTTGAATAACACATCAACTCTGTTACCTATAGATAGACAGGCTTGAATAACACATCAACCCTGTTACCTATAGATAGACAGGCTAGAATAACACGTCAACCCTGTTACCTATAGATAGACAGGCTTGAATAACACATCAACCCTGTTACCTATAGACAGACAGGCTAGAATAACACATCAACCCTGTTACCTATAGATAGACAGGCTAGAATAACACATCAACCCTGTTACCTATAGATAGACAGGCTAGAATAACACATCAACCCTGTTACCTATAGATAGACAGGCTTGAATAACACATCAACCCTGTTACCTATAGATAGACAGGCTAGAATAACACGTCAACCCTGTTACCTATAGATAGACAGGCTAGAATAACACATCAACCCTGTTACCTATAGATAGACAGGCTAGAATAACACATCAACCCTGTTACCTATAGACAGACAGGCTAGAATAACACATCAACCCTGTTACCTATAGATAGACAGGCTAGAATAACACATCAACCCTGTTACCTATAGACAGACAGGCTAGAATAACACATCAACCCTGTTACCTATAGATAGACAGGCTAGAATAACACGTCAACCCTGTTACCTATAGATAGACAGGCTAGAATAACACATCAACCCTGTTACCTATAGATAGACAGGCTTGAATAACACGTCAACCCTGTTACCTATAGATAGACAGGCTAGAATAACACATCAACCCTGTTACCCATAGATAGACAGGCTTGAATAACACGTCAACCCTGTTACCTATAGATAGACAGGCTAGAATAACACATCAACCCTGTTACCCATAGATAGACAGGCTTGAATAACACATCAACCCTGTTACCTATAGATAGACAGGCTAGAATAACACATCAAACCTGTTACCTATAGATAGACAGGCTAGAATAACACATCAACCCTGTTACCTATAGATAGACAGGCTAGAATAACACGTCAACCCTGTTACCTATAGACAGACAGGCTAGAATAACACGTCAACCCTGTTACCTATAGACAGACAGGCTAGAATAACACATCAACCCTGTTACCTATAGATAGACAGGCTAGAATAACACATCAACCCTGTTACCTATAGATAGACAGGCTAGAATAACACATCAACCCTGTTACCTATAGATAGACAGGCTAGAATAACACATCAACCCTGTTACCCACAGTCAACCCTGTTACCTATAGATAGACAGGCTAGAATAACACGTCAACCCTGTTACCTATAGATAGACAGGCTAGAATAACACATCAACCCTGTTACCTATAGATAGACAGGCTAGAATAACACATCAACCCTGTTACCTATAGATAGACAGGCTAGAATAACACGTCAACCCTGTTACCTATAGATAGACAGGCTAGAATAACACATCAACCCTGTTACCTATAGATAGACAGGCTTGAATAACACATCAACCCTGTTACCTATAGATAGACAGGCTAGAATAACACATCAACCCTGTTACCTATAGATAGACAGGCTAGAATAACACGTCAACCCTGTTACCTATAGATAGACAGGCTAGAATAACACGTCAACCCTGTTACCTATAGATAGACAGGCTTGA
The DNA here is from genome assembly GCF_023373465.1 of Oncorhynchus keta. Taxonomy (NCBI): domain Eukaryota; kingdom Metazoa; phylum Chordata; class Actinopteri; order Salmoniformes; family Salmonidae; genus Oncorhynchus; species Oncorhynchus keta. The sequence goes on along the minus strand of NC_068424.1, from coordinate 24,735,624 downwards.
ATAACACATCAACCCTGTTACCTATAGATAGACAGGCTAGAATAACACGTCAACCCTGTTACCTATAGATAGACAGGCTTGAATAACACATCAACCCTGTTACCTATAGATAGACAGGCTAGAATAACACATCAACCCTGTTACCTATAGACAGACAGGCTAGAATAACACGTCAACCCTGTTACCTATAGATAGACAGGCTTGAATAACACATCAACCCTGTTACCTATAGATAGACAGGCTAGAATAACACGTCAACCCTGTTACCTATAGATAGACAGGCTTGAATAACACATCAACCCTGTTACCTATAGATAGACAGGCTAGAATAACACATCAACCCTGTTACCTATAGATAGACAGGCTAGAATAACACATCAACCCTGTTACCTATAGATAGACAGGCTAGAATAACACATCAACCCTGTTACCTATAGACAGACAGGGTAGAATAACACATCAACCCTGTTACCTATAGATAGACATGCTAGAATAACACATCAACCCTGTTACCTATAGATAGACAGGCTAGAATAACACATCAACCCTGTTACCCATAGATAGACAGGCTAGAATAACACATCAACCCTGTTACCTATAGACAGACAGGCTAGAATAACACATCAACCCTGTTACCTATAGATAGACAGGCTAGAATAACACGTCAACCCTGTTACCTATAGATAGACAGGCTAGAATAACACATCAACCCTGTTACCCATAGATAGACAGGCTAGAATAACACATCAACCCTGTTACCTATAGACAGACAGGCTAGAATAACACATCAACCCTGTTACCTATAGATAGACAGGCTAGAATAACACGTCAACCCTGTTACCTATAGATAGACAGGCTAGAATAACACGTCAACCCTGTTACCTATAGATAGACAGGCTAGAATAACACGTCAACCCTGTTACCCATAGATAGACAGGCTAGAATAACATGTCAACCCTGTTACCTATAGATAGACAGGCTAGAATAACACATCAACCCTGTTACCTATAGATAGACAGGCTATAAATGTTTTAACGATTATTTTGGGGGGGGTGAAGCCTGCATTCAATTGTCATTCCCTGTTGCACACAACAGGCCTCCATTCCCCCTGTGACATGGGGATTTATGGCTGATTTAAGATGAAGTCGTCAACCGTGTTACTTTACTTAGCATTTAATAGTCACTTACTATAGTACGTTTTTTATTTAACTCTTGAGATGGTAAAACGTGTTCTCTTTATGACAGAATGTTAAATTAGGTGAAATAAAGTGTTTTTGACCCAATTATACTTTCTCAAAAGGCAATGAATTGGTGGAACAACCCACAAAACAAACAGAGCTGGGACCGGCTACTTAGTGGCTACATTAATGGAACAAAAAACATACGAGGTGAGTGTGTTTGTTGATCTAACGGCTGGATCACGTCCTGATGAGGGCAATGCATGGATGGAACTATTGCTGGACCCAATCCCTTTCCTGTTTTTCCTCGCTTCCTGGTTTCATTGTGTCATAGGGGTCATCACTTCATCCAACACATGCTAATATTTCTCATTGTAATCATGGTGGGGGGTTGTTACTCATTTTCCCTCAAGTCCATGTTTATGATATTCACATTGAGAACAGTAGGAACATGTTTGGCCATGTGGAACACACACTTCTCTGAGTATCTGACAACTGCATGTACAATGGGTCTTGGTTAGTCAAATCAAATCAAAGGAAGTCCAGGTAGCAGTAGGGGGACAGGGTGAGCAGGTAGCTAGCTGCCTACTGGTGGGTATTCAGCAGCCTGCTGGTCTGGGGCAAGAAGCTATTGGCCAGTCTGTCTGTTTTTGTCATGATGCTCCTATACTGCCCATGTCTGAGTGATGGAAGTGGTGAGAACAGACCGTGGCTTGGGTTGCTGAGGTCCTTGATGATCTGATGTTGTAGGTGTCCTGGAGGGCAGGCAGTGTGAACCCAATGGTGCGTTCGACTGAGAGTACCACGCTCTGTAGACCCTTGTGGTCAGCGGCAGTAGAGTTGCAGTACCAGGCTGTGATGCAGCCTGACAGTATGCTCTCGATGGTAATCCTGTAGAACACTGTGAGGGACCTCGGGGACAGGCTACATTTCTTCAGCCTCCTGAGATTGAAGAGTCGCTGTCGTGCCTTCTTTATCACATTGTCTGTGTGGTTTAACCATTTCAACTCCTCTGATTTGTGTACGCCGAGGAACTTGATGTTTTTTACCCTCTCCACAGCATCCCCATTGAAGAGGATGGGGGCGTGCCCAACCTGGTTCCTCCTGAAGTCCACAATCAGCTCCCTTGTTTTGTTGACGTTGAGGTTGTTTAACTGGCACCGTGCCTACGTCCTCTCTGTAGGCCGTCTTGTCATTGTTGGTAGTCAGGCCTACTACTGTCATCAGCGAGCTTGATGATGGAGATGGAACTGTGTGAGGTCACGCAGTCGTGTGTATACAGGGAGCACAGGAGGGGACTGAGGACGCACCCTTGTGGGGCCCCCGTGTTGAGGATCAGTGTAGAGGAGGTAATTTTGCCTACCTTCACCACCTGGGGGAAGTCCAGGACCCAGTAGCATAGGAAAGATTAAAGTGCCAGGGCCGTGAGCTTTATGGTATTGAAGGCCGAGCTGTAGTCAATGAACGGCATCCTCCCATATGCATTCCTTTTGTCAAGGTGGGTAAGGGCAGTGTGCAGTGCAATAATGATTGCGTCGTCCATGGATCTGTCAGGGCGGTAGGCGAATTGGAGAAGGTTGAGTGTTACAGGGAGGGAAGAGGTGATGTGGTCTTTGACTAGCCTCTCAAAGCACTTCATGATGATGGAAGTATAAGTGCTACTGGTCAATAATCATTCAGTTCAGTTTCTTTCCCTTTCTTGGCCACGGGGATGATAGTGGACATATTGAAGCAGGTGGGGCCTGAGCAAACTAGTGACATCGGCTGACAACTAGAAAAAACTATGTCTCAACAACATGTTCATCTATTTGCCCTTTGAACCCCTCCAGGGACACCAGGTCAAGGAGTTTTAGGTTGGCTTGGAGGGAATTGCAAGACCAGGGGGCTGAGTAATGCTCGGTTATAATTTTCAGAACTGTAAGCATAAAACAAGATTAAGATCTGAGCTTGTATGCTTTTTCATTTTGAGCTTTAAGATGGCAGTTTTACTAAAATGGCCTTACAAATAAGAATGTACCAGTGTATGAGCTTGACCGGTTGCTATTGATGTACATCCGACAGCACGTCTCTGATTAGTGATAAAACCAAGGGCTGCATGATACACAGTCAAGAGCCTTCAGTGTAGAGCTTGAGGCTTGCACATAGTCACCATAGTCACACAGATAGAAAAGTACAACTATTTTCTGGCGGCAAAGGAAAAACCAATTTTGTGCAGGTAATAAAACCCAATACGCAGCTTGAGTTTCCAGACAAGGTTCTCTACATGGGTGATGAAGCTCAACTTCTCTTCCAGCCAAACTCCCAGATATTTGTACGTTTTGACTTGCTCTATAGAATGTGCTTCCAAGGTAGTCATTACATGGTTTTCAGAGTGTTTAGTATTGGAAAAAAACATGCCTTTTGATTGAGAGGAATTCAGAACAAGCTTCAAGTTGGACAGATTCTGTCGTTAATGATGTTAATAGCTATTTGAGATTTTTCAAAAGTCCAACTGCTTCTACTTGAATGGAGAACAGTGTCATATGCATAACAAATGTTGTGGATTTAGTAGTGGATGCTGTCTTATGATATAATAGTATGGACTTCTTAGGGTCACTTCTAAGGGGAAATGTATACTCGAATATATGCTATTCTTACATCATGAAGTAAGCAACTGGTGAAATAGAAGGTGCTTGAACCTCTCCTGTGTTAACACATCAATCTATAAGGGGGTCTTGGTTTGAGTATGCTGTCTCATGACACACCTACTTGACACAACCTGGTTGAATCAATGTTGTGTCAATGCAATTTGTCAACGTTGTTGTGACATAGAATCTACGTATCATCAATGTAAACTGTTGTTTTGAGGGTGAAATTTCAACCACAGGATTATAACATTTTGGTAAACAAATGTCAACATAGACACACCTTGTATAAAATATGTTGAATTTGTACCTTTAAAACAACGGCATATATTCAATGTTATATCCACTGTCAGAAAAAAAACAATAGGCTGGGCAGCACCTCCTACGGGAGAAGTGATTTATCTACAGCTACCCATTGCTCTCCCATCCAGGGTTTTAATCAAGCCCAGCCTTGCTTATCTACGCTTTTTCAGTGATTATTACCAATGTGCTATTGTGAGAATAATTGTTGAGAGATCTCCACTTAGATCTCCAAACTAAATAGATTCACTGTTGCTATCAAAGTCATTCCAAGGGTAGGTTAAACAGAGCAAATGCAATGTGACCATACTTTACCTCTCATACAGTGGGGAGAACAAGCATTTGACACACTAACGACTTTGCAGGTTTTCCTACTTACAAAGCATGTAGAGGTCTGTAATTTTTATCATAGGTACACTTCAACTGTGAGAGACGGAAACTAGAACAAAAATCCAGAAAATCACATTGTATGATCTTTAAGTAATTAATTTGCATGTTATTGCATGACATAAGTATTTGATCACCTACCAACCAGTAAGAATTCCGGCTCTCACAGACCTGTCACTTTTTCTTTAAGAAGCCCCCCTGTTCTCCACTCATTACCTGTATAAAAGACACCTGTCCACACACTCAATCAAACAGACTTCAACCTCTCCACAATGGCCAAGACTAGAGAGCTGTGTAAGGATGTAAGGACATCAGGGCTAAAATTGTAGACCTGCACAAGGCTGAGATGGGCTACAGGACAATAGGCAAGCAGCTTGGTGAGAAGGAAACAACTGTTAGCGCAATTATTAGAAAATGGAAGAAGTTCAAGTTGACGGTCAATCACCCTCGGTATGGGGCTCCATGCAAGATCTCACCACATGGGGTATCAATGATCAAGAGGAAGGTGAGGGATCAGCCCAGAACTACACGGCAGGACCTGGTCAATGACCTGAAGAGAGCTGGGACCACAGTCTCAAAGAAAACCATTAGTAACACACTACGCCGTCACGGATAAAATACTGCAGCGCACGCAAGATCCCCCTGCTCAAGCTAGTGCATGTCCAGGCCCGTCTGAAGTTTGCCAATGACCATCTGGATGATCCAGAGGAGGAATGGGAGAAGGTCATGTGGTCTGATGAGACAAAAATATAGCTTTTTGGTCTAAACTCCACTCACTGTGTTTGGAGGAAGAAGAAGAATGAGTACAACCCCAAGGACACCATCCCAACTGTGAAGCATGGAAGTGCAAACCTCATTCTTTGGGGATGCTTTTCTGCAAAGGGGACAGGACGACTGCACCGTATTGAGGGGAGGATGGATGGGGCCATGTATCGCGAGATCTTGGCCAACAACCTCCTTCCCTCAGTAAGAGCATTGAAGATGGGTCGTGGCTGGGTCTTCCAGCATGGCAACGACCCGAAACACACAGCCAGGGCAACTAAGGAGTGGCTCCATAAGAAGCATCTCAAGGTCCTGGAGTGGCCTAGCCAGTCTCCAGATCTGAACCCAATAGAAAATCTTTGGAGGGAGCTGAAAGTCCGTATTGCCCAGCGACAGCCCCGAAACCTGAAGGATCTGGAGAAGGTCTGTATGGAGAAGTGGGCCAAAATCCCTGCTGCAGTGTGTGCAAACCTGGTCTAGAACTACAGGAAACGTATAATCTCTGTAATTGCCAACAAAGGTTACTGTACCAAATATTATGTATCAAATACTTATTTCATGCAATAAAATACAAATTAATTACTTAAAAATCATACAATTTGATTTTCTGGATTTTTGTTTTAGATTCCATCTCTCACAGTTAAAGTGTACCTATGATTTAAAAAAGTACAGTCCTCTACATGCTTTGTAAGTAGGAAAACCTGCAAAATCGGCAGTGTATCAAATACTTGCTCTCCCCACTGTACATCATCAATGATGCTATTTAGGCCTATATAGCATTTGTAAAGTCATCAACATATATGGTTTCAATTCAACACAGAATTAAACTGAAAATAGAAAAATAGACAATACAATAGGCCTAGGGTTTCAAGCTCTGGTTGATTGAAAATGTCATGATATTTAGTGATGCTGAATTGTGTTTGGTTGTCAACGCAACCAAATGTCAACATTTGAAGGAGATGTATCTTCTGCTTTGACAGTTTCATGTGCCACTGACTTAGTCTGGTTTAAATTCCAGTTTGTCTACAAATTAATAATTGATAATTGTTGGATTCACGTCTCCATCTTCACCAAAAATGTAAGTTAAAGTTAAAGAATAGGACTAAATCAAATCAAACGAAACATTTTAAGTGTTTTTTTTTTGTTTAAAACAATTTATCACATAAATATTGTGGTCTTCAATGTCAACGTTTGGGGTGGCAGGTAGCCTAGCGGTTAGAGTGTTGGACTAGTAACTGAAAGGTTGCAAGATCAAATCCCTGAACTGACAAGGTGAAAATCAGATGTTCTGCCACTGAACAAGGCAGTTAACCCACTGTTCCTAGGCTGTCATTGAATATCAGAATTTATTCTTATTAACTGACTTGCCTAGTTAAAAAAAAAAGTTACAGGACTTTGATGTTAAATCTGTTTGTTTGCCATGGCTAGCTAGCTGGATGGCTAATGTTTGCATCTAAATAATGCAGCAGGCATCTCCGGCTCTTTTGTTTCACCTGCCGGTTGAAAGGTGGAGACTGCGGTGTCTGAGATGTCAGAGAGGCAGAGGGACTGTTCCTGACCACTGCTGATGTGTGGTTGATTTTCTGGCGCTTTACTGCAGCCAATGCATCTGACCATCAATGGAGGATCAGCCACCTATGGAGGAGGGGCTACTATGGAGGAGGGGCTACTATGGAGGAACTGGGAACGTCGGACAAAGTAACAGGCCCTTGTCTGACAGACAACATTTCTCCATGGCTGTACTGTACCATTGATGCTCCATCTGCTCAAGCCATACTGACTTTTCCACACAGCCTCAACTCCATTCGTTTTGCATCTTCATTTCTTGTTCATTGATGAATAATGTAAAGTATTTTGTTCACAAGAGGACCACCATGGAAATAGGTTTCTAAACTTTTGCATATTATCCACTGTGATTTTTAAATGTATTGTATCCACATGTGTGGTTGTATTGTGTTATTTACAATCATCATAAACTTTATTTAAAGTGCATTAACGTTTGATTGGAACTATCCAAGCAGAAGATGAATCTCCTCCAAATGTTGATATTTGGTTGCGTTGACAACCAAATAAAATGAAATATCACTTTTGAAATACAATATAACCTATTAACTTGTCGACAAGTTAACAAATGATATGTTGGACTCACATCTCCAACTCAACCAAAAATAAAGGATAAAGAATGGGATTAAGCCAGTGGCTTAGATGTAACTATCCAAGCAGTAGATATATCTCCTTTGAATGTTGATATTTGGTTGCGTTGTCAACCAAACACAATTCAACATGACTTTTGTAATACAGTAAGTAGCCTAAAGTTAAGGCTATCTTACAAACTAATGTAACGTGGCCACATTTCAAGGCTACTGTAACTAACTATACATTTCTTCTCATGTAATCATATAAAGCGTGCATGTCCAAGATAGTAGGCCGTCGCAGGTCTGTAGAGATCTTCACAATTGCTGTAATAATCATTGCAGAATCTCGTATGGCATTGATCACTTGCACCATGTACTTTTAATGTAATCTCATCTGCAATCCAGGTTAATTGATTCTGCTATTAGATAAAGCACAGTGATAAAACATGAACCTGTTGTATAAATAAATCCAATATTGTATTCCCATTTGAACCTTGCTGCGCTTTTAAGTGTTTTAAGTGTTTAAAAGAGCAGTGATAAACATTTGGGTGACAACTAAACCACAAGTCAGACATTGTTTTTCCATTGGAATTTGGTTGTGATTTTAGATGTTTGAAAGCATAGTGATAACATATTGGAAATTCAACTAACTTTTGGCTGTCTTATTGAGTGGGTAAATATAGGTTGTAATCGGATTGATCAACATCTCAACCAAATATTACCCAAATATCCACGTTGAAATGACACGGTGTGCCCAGTGGGTATGGACTTCTAAGGGGGTAAGTAAGAACAAGTATTACCTCATCAAGTGAGGAACTAGAGAAATAGAATGTGCTTGCACCTCTTCTATATAAACACATCCATACACATCTAACAATTCTATAAACATACATAGGCACGTTGGCTCAAAACTAAAGCTAGAGCGCTTTTAACTTGATGAATACTGGGGAATGTTTACCCTTACGGTGTGACAAGTATTTTTTCCTTTGTAATGGAGGCCGAGTTAAGAATGGTTCTGGTCAGCGTTACAGTACATGGTGCAGCAGACATTGACCAGACTCAGTGGGCCCTTTCCCGACACCCAAGGGAAGCCCAAGTGTTTTGCTAACAGTCTGCCTGGAAGACACTGGACTGGAGAGCCTCTCCGCCAAGTGCAAGGGGCCGGCTCGTATTAGCAACATTACTCGAGTTAGCTTACATTAGCTTACATAAAGGTCCCACCTTCTCCTCTCCTTCCCCTGCATTTCTGTTCATTTCTCCCACACACATGTTCACACGCACAAGGTCCATTTGGGGAGAGGAGAGAGGACTAAATTGAACCACACAGTTTTTTTTGTCTCCATGGTTCATGTTTGGACATGAGAGCAACACACTTCCTTGATGAATATCCATCTCCGTCCACTGCTTCATATTTTCCAGAGTTTAGGAGAAGAAACAGTTTGGCATGTGAAGTCAAATACGTCTGTTATTCAATCAGGGAGGGACAGAGGGAGCAGAGTTTTACATATAACATAAATACATGCTTTCCATGTGGAGCATGGGCCCCATTTGTATGTCTATTTTACTGAAACAAGGCCCTAAACCATTTGTATTACATATCTGTGGAAGGACATCAAATCATCACCTCTCTACTTTTTCTAGACAGGAACTTGGGCGTGAGTGTCACTAATACAAATCATGGATTTATGGTGAGCTAGCCCAGCAACAACTCCACTTCTCATCAGCAATGAACGGTGGCTTGCTTTACTTAAAGGACTAGTTAATCTCAAATAAGAAAGCACATTTTCAGTATTTTGCTGAAACCGATACCCGTGTCGGATTAATTATGTACCGGAGTTTACATTTGTACCCATGTGTGTAGAGACACATAAACTCAGTAAAAAAAAAGAAACGTCCCTTTTTCAGGACCCTGTCTTTCAAAGATAATTCGTAAAAATCCAAATAACTTCACAGATCTTCATTGTAAAGGGTTTAAACAGGACAGGTACAGGATGGAAACAACAACTGCCCGAGTTACACCAGGAACGCACAATCCCTCCATCAGTGCTCAGACTGTCTGCAATAGGCTGAACTGAGGGCTTGTAGGCTTGTTGTAAGGCAGGTCTTCAGCAGCCATCACCGGCAACAAAGTCACCTATGGGCACAAACCCACCGTCGCTGGAACAGACAGGACCTGCAAAAAGTGCTCTTCACTGACGAGTCTTTTGTCTCACCAGGGGTGATGGTCGGAATCGTGTTTATCGCCGAAGAAATGAGCGTTACACCGAGTCCTGTACTCTGGAGCAGGATCGATTTGGAGGTGGAGGGTCCGTCATGATCTCGGGCGGTGTGTCACAGCATCATCGGACTGAGCTTATTGTCAATGCAGGCAATCTCAACGACATCCTCCTCCCTCATGTGGTACCCTTCTTGCAGGCTCATCCTGACATGACCCTCCAGCATGACAATGCCACCAGCCACCAGCCACCACGGTAACATCTCACAGCAAGAACGGGCAAATCTGGTGCAGTCCATGAGGAGGAGATGCACTGCAGTACTTAATGCAGCTGGTGGCCACACCAGATACTGACTGTTACTTTGATCAGGGACATATTCCATTTCTGTTAGTCACATGTCTGTGGAACTTGTTCAGTTTATGTCTCAGTAGCTGAATCTTGTTATGTTCATACAAATATTTACACTTCGCTGAAAACAAACACAGTTGACAGTGAGAGGACGTTTATTTTTGGACTGAGTTTATATAAATATGACATGAACCACAATATCATTGAGGAACATCAGGGTGGATGGAGAGGGAGGGTGGGTGGCAGGGATTTGGACACATGGTGTAAAAAAGAACAATATCACTATCTATTTGTGGTATTTTAGATACTAATGCTCTACCATAAGTGACTGTCCTGTTTTTGTATTTTCCAATTATTGTATGCTAAGCCATTTTGGAACACACATCTGTTAGCATCTAACTACTGTATTTCTGTTAATATTGTACATTGTTTATATATATTTGTGTTTGTTGTTGAAGCTGTTCTTATGCATAAATATCAATTATTGTATCTTTGCATGACCTTGTGATCAAATAAAATATATAATCCCAGCCCAAAAATGTAAAGCTCACTAGTAGGAACTCAGCTCCACTTTGGACCACTTTTGAGGTATGAAACTTTGATTTTGCAGTGAACAACTATCCCTTTAGGGCAACACATGTCATGTCAGTGCAATTCTCTTCACTGAGGTGTTGAGTCTGTTGACATTCATTATTGGTCATGCCACTGTGAGGGGTGATGCAGTCTGCCCTGCTACTGTACGTCTGAGCCTGCTGCCGCCACAACCAAGACAGAGCTGCCACTCAGTCATCCTTCATTACAGCTAAACTCAGCAGCCTGGCAGGAGGCCACCCTCTCTCTCTCTCTCTCTCTCTCTCTCTCTCTGTTAGCCCGACATGGGAGCAGCCCTGGGGGGAGAAACTCAAACTATGCAAGCCCCTCTCTGGCTCAAAACTCCATGGGACTGGTCCAGAATTAAGAGCATTCAGACAGACACACAAGCACACAGACACAAGCACACACACAGGCATGCTTCAGAGTGATATATAGTATCCTCTTATCTGTCTAGTAGATCTGTGTAGTGTAGTATCCTGAGACACAGTACAGACGTTGACATTTCTTTAGGAAGCATACTGTGCTGTTCCCATAAATAGACCCTCAGTTGGTGGTCCCCACGTGGCATAAGCATGTCAGTGTTGAATAATTCCCAGCTCTCGCCTATGCAGTACGTTACTGTCAGGCCCGGGTCAACTGAGGGCAGGAGCCGCGACTGAAAACCATAACAAGTGTAATTACGCCACCGCATCGCCATCATCATCATTAGGGGCATTAGTGAAACACATGGGATTACTTCTTCCCTCCAACGACTACTCCAGTGGTTATCTACTCCAATGGTTATCTACTCCAATGGTTATCTACTCCAACGGTTATCTCTTAGACAAAGTATGTAGGCTACATTACAGACCAGGTCACAGGAAAATAGTTACGTCAGCACTGTCGTCCTCTGTAGCTCAGCTCGTAGACATGGCGCTTGCAACGCCTGGATAGTGGGTTGGATTCCCAGGACAACCCATATTTAAAAAGTACGCAAGCTTTGGATAAAGGCCTCCGCCAAACTCCATTATTATATTGCTGTTTGGAGATGCATCACTGTGCTCCTCTTTAGAACAGCTGAAGGCCTTTTGCCGGTCTCTGTGTCTCAGATATTCATTTACAACAGTCCCATGAACATCATTAAGGGAATATTCTGCATGTGTGGAAAGCTTCCAAATTCCACCCCCCTTCCCTAACTAATAAACCATTAACACGAGTAGACTGTCTCCACATGTGCTGTAGGCCTAAGCATCTAAAAATGTTCAGTCCTTGCTCCAATGTTGAAAAGACTCCACATAATACCTTCAAGTGGTGAATGTTGACGCTCTAGTTAGTCTATTGCAGAATTGATCCTTAGGACATTATTAACACATTTACGTTTAAGAGGCAGCAGTCTTCAACCTTTATCTGAATTGGAAACGCTTGAACATGCATTTAGACTGGGGGTAGCACACAAAGGCTGGAATGGTGCATCGTGCCTGCCGGCAGATAAATTCCACATTACCAGGCATTAAAAGCAACAAATCACCATGAGTGAATTCCCACAAACTAATTTGATGATGTTTCCAAAAGAAAAACAACTTAATTATCTATGGCAATACCTCATAAAGGAAACCCTCCTGGTATGTGTAAGGGCTCATTACATTGAGGCACACTTAAAGCAGGTATTTGTCATGGACTAGGCTGGTAAGAAAACCATTAAGGCTAGTTAGTCCCTGTCACTGATATAAAAGCATACAAGGACACATAGTTTCATTATTGTGTATTTTATTCCTCTCTTGTTACAATATATTTCTTCATGCAAGCATTTCATGGTAAAGTCTACACCCGTTGTATTTGGTGCATGTGACGAATTTATTTGGACTTGATTCGACTTGACAATATGGAACAAGAAAGGGTCAAAAGTATCTAAGGCACATGTGTCAAACTCATTCCACCGAGGGCCGAGTGTGTGTGGGTTTTCGCTCCTCCCTTGTACTTAATTGATAAATTAGGGTCACTAATTAGTCAAATATATATATATTAAATACAGACACTAGGCCCTCCATGGAATGATTTTGGCACCCCTTGATCTAAGTGGTAGGACACAGTTCAGTACCTCAAAAAGGATAATATCAGCTCGATTTTAACAAATACATGAGATGGGACGTTTCTAGGCGACGGCTTTGTTTTTTAGAGTATTTACTGCATAGCCTACATGTGCCTGGAAATATTTCTCCCTAATGGCCTCCGCTGGCAAAAGCAGAACACACTGAATAATTTTTTTCTCAAAAAAAGTGAATCATCTTCGAGCAGTTTATGAATATGGCACATCCACAAACAGCTGACAGGAAATACAGTCGAGGAAACTGTCAGGGCTGTAGAATCAACAGTTTTCCCCCAGCTCCACATTCCCCTCAGTCACAAGTCATCATACTTCAGAGTTATTTTCCATAGAAAATTAGAGACAGCTTGCTCATATAGATTTTTGTTCTTGTAAGAGCCAAGTGACTCTAACTCCGAAGGAATGAGCTCAACAATTAAGCTCCCGGGGCCACATTACAATGACTTGGCAGCCCGTAATTATTTTATGGGGCTAGCGAAAACAAAGGTGCTTTTTGTGAGGTCATCTCATAGTGGTGATTATATGATCTCCAGAGCTTGTCAAAATGGCAATCTACGTGCCATTGAATTGACGAGGAGAGACAGTAATTACCGGTCACTCACTACCCAGGTAAATGATCAGACGGGGCCGTATATAGGCTAACCCCAATGAAATGAAGTTGAAGCCAAGCCAGGGACGTGTCATTGGAGACACACACGAAATCACAAACACATACACACCTTCCCCTTGAATGTGTATCCTTTTTATTTGGCCCGGGCCCATAACCAGTCCCAACTGTCCTGTAAAATGTCTTAACTATCTAGCTAACATCCAGTGAGGTCTACTGGATGGTTATATGCGGAAATGTATTCAAAGTGATACAAAACTCCATCTACTGCTCCAACTCAATTACATTATTGGCTACGGATACAGCAGGTAGCCTGTGTTCTCCATCTCCCAGACACAGCCATCTACTGTCTGCGTCCTTGATCTGTGGCAATTCCTTTCAGTGTCCATTGCTAGCACATTCAATACCTGCAGAGTCGCGAACATCTTGTATTACTTTTTACCATTAGTCACGGAGCCGTCGGTGACAGACCATTGAAAAGTATCCGCAGACACCGTAGATAGAGCGCACAGCAAACCACACAGCCAGCCACAAGAAAATGAGATACGCTACATCTTCAGCTTTCCAAAATGTATGTGGATATGTTCTGATTCCACGTCAAAAACGTGTCGCACTGTATACAGTTATGAGATAGACCGAGCGTTGCTAGAATGACACGTTACCCAAAGAATAATGACTGATTGGTTTAACACTTGGTATTCGATGCTGTCAAAGACACGCGCTGTGTATTTACACCCACAAGACGCAACGAACTCAATAGGTTTTAAGCATCAGTCTGATATTTCAAAAAAAGTCTTGTCAAGTTAAAAACATTCGTAAATCCCAACACATGACCGACAAGGACACGATTTACTGACCCATCACTCACTTTCATAACGCTATAATACTTGCACAGCACCAGCGTCTTAAAAAGTGGAACTTCACGCAAAGGCGATTGCACCAAGGGATTTTAGAATAGGATGTGCATGATCACAAAATCCTTTAGCTAAACTCTCACAGACTGTCATTTCATCGAACTATTAAGCAATGCATGCATGAATGAACGGATGCATATTTGCGAAAGTTGTGCTTAATACTTTCTCACCATACTAAACCAGTTCATCCAAATGAGAGAGAGCAGGGGAAAAAATGATGAGCGTCACATACCGTCCAGAAGCTGATATGCAGTCGACAGTTGGCAGTACCACAAGGCGAGATGTATTCCAAAGGACCACAGGGAGAGGCTGCTGATAGAGGGGAAACAGTGAATAATTTAGCTTTAGAGTTCAATTCTCGGTTTTTCAAAACACTTTCAATGCGCGTAAAATATGTGCGAATTTACCGTGAAGTCATCTTCGATCTTGTTAAAGTCCACACAAAAGTCCTCTTGTTCCAATGTGATAGTGGTAAGAGTTGGAGCCCGCTCTATCCCTCACTCACTCCCTCTTAAAAAGATCTTGCTCTCCCCCTCACTTGGACTGCCCGCATTTGCAAATGAAACAAAGGCTGCTTTAGTCTTCCAAGACTGAACCGGTCCTCAAACACTGAAATCTGACTCCTCACAGTCGCTCTTCCTGGACCACTGCTTTATCCAACTCTGCCCTCATAGAGGTCTGGCCCAAAATGATTGACAGCCTTGATAAAGATAACAAAAATGCTGTCTAAAATGAATAATACAAATACTGAGATACAGTATATTGTATACAAAATAAAAGGGTAAATTATATTATTTCCTACTAATACCTTTGCTCAAATTGGTTCCAATCCAAGTGCCAATGTCATTTATCAAACTCCAGGCGGTGCTATGGTCAGATGATATGAAGATAGAGCTCATTGACCACGCACACCAGTGGTGGGTTGGGCACAGAAAAACGGAAGACTTTGTAACATTTGGTGGTGGATCGTTGATGTTATAGGATCATTTTGCTTCCACAGGTCCTCGGGCTCTTGTTAAGGTCAACAACATCATTATTTTTTTATCAAGTACTTGGACATTTTAGACAAAAACCTGGTTGCCTCTGCCAGGAGGCTGACACTTGGCCAGAAGTGGATATTCCAGCAAGACAATATCCTCAAGCACACATCAAAATCCACAAAGAAATGGTTACTTGACCACAAAATCAACATTTTGCAATGGTCATCTCAGTCTTCAGACTTGAAACCTATTGAAAACCTGTGGTTTGAGTTGAAGAGGGCAGTCCATAAGCACAGATGAAGGATATCAAGGATCTGGAAGGATTCTATATGGAGGAATGGTCATAGATCCCTCCAAATGTGTTTTCCAATCTCATAAAACATTTCAGAAAAACTATCTGTGTCGTTATCCTGGCAAGGGGAGGGTGATTGAATACTGAAAACAGGGGTGCCAATAATCTTGGCCCCTATCTTTTTTAGATTTTAAAAAATGCATTTGTTAACAAAATGCCTTTCTCTAAGCAATTGTATTAGTATAAAATATTATATTTTTCCATTTTTTCCATGCAATATAGCTACATTTTGGTATCATAACACAGTATTTTTTTTCTCGTCTTTATCAAGGGTGCCTATCATTTTGGTCCTGACTGTGTATCGCTACCTATCCCAGATTCAAATGAATGCACGCACACACCAAGTTCCCTCTCTCTAGATTAAAGAGTGATCTCTCTGTCCTACCTTTTTCCTGTTTTAAATGGCTCTTGCCTGGCCTTGAATTGAGAAAATATGCATCAGGCACAGATACATTTCATACATTTTTGTATCATATAATTGTCAGTCAATTGTCACCGTTGTGCCACTTACTGTATACCCTTCTGTTTCCTATGACCAAATAAGGGATTTCTAAAGGTGTCATCAACAAAGCCTTTTGCTTTTAAGAGAACATCTCCACTGTAATAGTCTTCTTCGATCATCATTATGACTGGTAACAGTTACCATAGAGATAAGGTTGAGTCTGAACCAACAGATACTGTACACCCACTCAATTGTTATGAATGTACAGTATCTCTATAGAACATCTGCACTCCAAAACCTTGACACGGTCCATGATTCACCCACCACAACGTCTGGTTGGACCTCAGACATAGTTGGGTGTATAGTCAAAAATGGAATCCAGCATCCAGACCCCCAAGAGCCTTCTGTCTGTCTGAGAGATGCCTTTTATGGTGGGGAGGGTCGATAAGAAGACTACTCTTAAATTCCCTTCCCATTAACGGCACACACTGATACAGACGAGTCACAGACATGAGTGATGCTATGTGAAGCCAAACCACTGATAAGGGAGGCTATCACAACTAGTCTTACTGTTATACACAGCTGGGGGGCAATGACAAGCGTCTGAGTGGTGTTAGTGGGAGATGGGAACCGGCTCTACCATTGTCTGGCCCTGGTAGTTGAAAAGCAACTTCCGAGGCACCTCTTTTGAAGCCAGTGTGGGACAGCGTGTTGAAGTGGGGTTGTGGATGTGCTGTTGAAGCGTTATGGACGTGTTGTGGATGGGTTGTGGACATGTTGCGGTAGTGTTTTGGAAGTGTTGCGGACATGCTGTTGTAGTGTTGTGGAAGTGTTGGGGAAGTGTTGCGGACGCTTGTGGATGGATTACCTGAAGAGGCTGCTGAAGGGTAGGGATCACAGAGGCGTGCTCCCTTTCAAGTGGTGTTTTTGGAAAACAAGGAGTGACACAGGAAGGTTCCCATGCCACAATATGGCTCCAGTGTTGCTGCTTTTATGAAATACTGTTGAAAGGAAAGAGAAAGCCACACACCGCTCTTGCTAGTATCACTTTTAAAAAATGTCATTCAAGCTTCTTGGCCTCTTGGCCTTCATCAGAGCTGTTCAAAATAGTTTAATACAGATCAAACAAGAGAGGAAGGTCTGCAGCTGGACAATTATCATTATTTGGTTTGGATATTCATCCAACTCTGAACAAAATCAAAAGTAATGTGATAGGTCAGGAGATGAATGTTAAAAGCAACAACTGTTTTTGGGATAAAGGAGCAATAAAAGATAGCCCAGACTTTTCTGGACACCTCTTCCTGACAGTCAAATGTCCCGAAAGAGGGGTCCAGAAAAGTCTGATCCGCAGCCACTCCGTAAAAGATCATATAAAATATGCTTTTGACAAGCTGTGAATCACAAAGCAACTCATATGAAGGGCCTAACACTCACATTAAAAGTTATGGGAAACAAAGTCCTCACATCTCGGGTTTCACTAAATACTTCATCTCGTGCTAATTAGCATCATCGCCCCCATCCTATGATTTCAGAGGAAAACAACGCCTTGATCCGTCCCACAACAAAAAATGTTTGGTCACAGTTAACAAATTACAGCACCGCAATCACATCCAATATCATATCATAGCAGGAATAACCAAAAGAAAACAGTTGCCGTTCATCTCAAAACACACACACAGACTTCGAGAGGGAGAAAGGGAGTTCACACAAAGCCAAGTTTAGGGGATCGCCATGGTAGCCTGTATGTTAATGGAGGGAAACAAACAGTGTCTGAGAGAATGTGTTGATAGTGAGAGACAGAGCGAGTCAGAGAGAGAGAGGTAGAGAGAAAGAAAGAGAGAGAGAGAGTAAGAAAGAGAGAGAGAGAGAGACAGTGAGAAAGAAAGAGAGAGAGGCGGTGTGGGGCAGTAAAACTGCTGCTGCAGATTAACGTGGAAATCCAAGGCCAATATGAGTCAGACAGGACACACTGACACAACACCCTCATCTTTCTATGGACCACTGTGAGAATCTGGGACAATATACAGTAGCCTTCACTGACATCAAGAGGCATAGGAGAACAAAACCTGTTAGATATGGCTGCTTGGAACTTAAACGTTTGAATGGGTAGCTGTTGGATACAATGGGTTAACCTAAAAAGGTTGTCAGATAAACTAAATCTAACCGCAGTATTAGAGACGGTGACACTGGGATTTGTATGTAGACCTGTAAATAAAAGTGTATTATTGTGTATTCTGGAGGTAAACAGGGTCTGCCTGAAAGCGTTCTGTGGTGAAATTTACAACACCACACAGACCCCAGCCAGGACTTGGAAATATCTCCCATACAGCAGGTGGTAAAGCAAGTAGACCTCAAGATAACTCCTCCACTTCAATAACGGGAGGCCCAAATCTGTTATTGAAACCAATTTAGAAGATGAACAGGCTCTCCAACGAAGAGGAGAGCTGCTTACTGCATGATTTCTGTTCTGATATACATTACAGTTCAACATTTTGGGGTCACTTAGAAATGTCCTTGTTTTTGAAGGAAAAGCACATTTTAAGTTAATTTAAATAACATCAAATTGATCATAAATACCGTGTAGACATTGTTAATGTTGTAAATGACTATTGTAGCTGGAAACGGCAGATTTTTTAATGGAATATCTACATAGGCGTACAGTGGCTCATTATCAGCAACCATCACTCCTGTGTTCCAATGGCACATTATGTTAACTAATCCAAGATTATCATTTCAGAAGGATAATTGATCATTAGAAAACCCTTTTGCAATTATGTTAGCACAGCTGAAAACTGTTGTTCTGATTAAAGAAGCAATAAAACTGGCCTTCTTTAGACTAGTTGAGTATCTGGAGCATCAGCATTTCTGGGTTTGATTACAGGCTAAAAATGGCTTTCTAATGATCAATTAGCCTTTTAAAATTATAATCTTGGATTAGGTAACACAACGTGTCATTGGAACACAGGAGTGATGGTTGTTGATAATGAGCCTCTGTACGTCTATGTAGATATTCCATTTAAAAGAATCTGCCGTTTCCAGCTACAATAGTCATTTACAACATTAACAATATCTACAATGTATTTCTGATCAATTTGATGTTATTTTAATGGACAAAAAATGTGCTATTCTTTCAAAAACAAGGACATTTCTAAGTGAGCCAAAATTTTGAACGGTGGTGTAGCTTGGAGTGAAACTAGTGTGTGTGTGTGTGTGTGTGTGTGTGTGTGTGTGTGTGTGTGTGTGTGTGTGTGTGTGTGTGTGTGTGTGTGTGTGTGTGTGTGTGTGTGTGTGTGTGTGTGTGTGTGTGTGTGTGTGTGTGTGTGTGTGTGTGTGTGTGTGTGTGAAATCTTGCACACCATCTACTGTTGCACCATAGCTCCCATGTTTTCAATCAAAGGATTCAGCACTGTAGCTGTGACTGCAATATGTGGCATAATTAATATGCTATAAAGAGGTAGCCAAATGTGATTAGGGACATGCCAGGAGCCTTCCCCAATAGACAAATCTGTTTCTCTCATTAGCAAGGTTTCCATCCAATTGGCAACAGAATTTCATGTGAATATTCAAGCATTTGCATGAAAACAATGTGCGTATTTTCCCACCACAGATACAGTATGTTTCCATCAAACTGACTTGTTGCAGATAAGAATCTGTGTGTGATGATGAAGTGCACATACAACTTACTTTTTTGGTTAAATTCCCATGTACCAAATAAAAAATGGAAGTTGAATTGGTTTCCATCGTATTTTCAACTCTACCGATGGTTTTGTCTAACAACTGTTGCATTAAATAACACTCTGGTCTTGGCACGCGAGCTCTAACCAACAGCTCGCAGATACACAGTACGGGTATAGACTAGTTTAGGCCAACATGATGAGATGATTAGAGATAAGAGAAAGATTATTTGTATTTGTAAAATGGCAGCCAAGCAATCGATCATCATGTCACCAGAATAAGACCCTCAATATTTATTGGAAAGGAGCATCAAGCTCATCACCATGTACTTTCATCACCCTGTGAAGTTCCTTACAACTTATTTAATTTGTAGTCTAATAAACTCCATATTTTCCTGAGTCGTAGTGGGAGGAAGGACCACACAACATATTACGTGTCTCCAAGTTTACTTCGATATGATGGTTATTATATTTGATCATAAAAGTGTCCCCCCCGCCATTTCGCACAGCTAACACTTTTCAGCTTATTTTACCAGGTTGAACGAACAAATTGTCTGTGGAAATATATTCAATTTCACCAACATTTCATGTTCCCATTAGCCTGGTCGTGACTTTTTTTCATGCGTCAGGTAATTCATCCACAATAAAATGGTTGGATGGAAACATGGTTCATGATCCTGTGGCGGTTGAGAAATGCGTGGTTTGCATTGACGCAAAGGCTGGTTTCACTGAATTCAACAGACAGCGGATTTAAATAGAAAGGATGTGATTCATGGGTCACAAATAATGCTGACAATAGTTACTCTGTTCTGCACGGGCTGCCTTCGGAAAGTATTCAGACCACTTCACTTTTTACACATGGTTACGTTACAGCCTTATTCTAAAATAGATTAAATAAAAACAATCCTCAGAAATCTACACACAATATTCCATTATGACAAAGTGAAAACAGGTTTTCAGAAGTTTTTGCAAATGTAATAACACATTTAAAAGATAAATACCTTATTTGCTTAAGTATTCAGACCCTTTGCTATGAGACTTGAAGTTGAGCTCAGGTGCACCTTGCTTCCATTGATCATCCTTGAGGTGTTTCTACAACTTGATTGGAGACCACCTGTGGTAAAAATCAATTGATTGAACATGATTTGGCCACCGGGCCAAACTGAGCAATCCAAGAACCCAATGGTCACTCTCACAGAGCTCTAGAGTTCCTCTGTGGAGATGGGAGAACCGTCCAGAAGGACAACCATCTCTGCAGCACTCCACCAATCAGGCCTTTATGGTAGAGTGGCCAGACGGAAGCCACTCCTCAGTAAAAGGCACATGACAGCCCGCTTGGAGTTTGCCAAAAGGCACCTAAAGACTGACCATGAGAAACAAGATTCTCTGGTCTGATGAAACCAAGATTGAACTCTTTGGCCTGAATGCCAAGTGTCTCATCTAGAGAAAACCTGGCACCATCTCTACGGTGAAGCATGGTGGTGGCAGCATCATGTTGTGGGGATGGTTTTTAGCGGCAGGGACTGGGAGACTAGTCAGGATCGAGGCAAAGATCAAAAGTACAGAGAGATCCTTGTTGAAAACCTGCTCCAGAGCACTCAGGAGCTCAGACTGTGGTGACGGGTCCCCTTCCAACAGGACAATGACCCTTAGCCCACAGCTAAGACAACACAGGAGTGACTTCAGGACAAGTCTATGAATGTCCTTGAGTGGCCCAGCCAGGGCCCGGACTTGAACCCGATCGAACATCACTGGAGAGACCTGAACATAGATGTGCAGCAACGCTCCCCATCCAACCTGACAGAGCTTGAGAGGATCTGCAAAGAAGAATGGGAGAAACTCCCTAAATACAGGGGTGCCAAGCTTGTAGCGTCAAAGCCAAGAAGACTCGAGGTTGTAATCACTGCCAAAGTTGCTTCAACAAAGTACTGAGTAAAGGGTCTGAATACTTATGTAAATGTGATATTTGAGTTTTTTTTTATACAAATTCATGAAAAACAGTTTTTGCTTTGTCATTATGCGTAGATTGATGGGGGAGGATTTTTTAAATCTATTTTAGATTAATGCTCTAACATAACAAAATGTGGAAAAAGTCAAGAGGTCTGAATGCTTTCACTGTATATCTATCTTTCTTAATAAGGGAAGGGAGAGAAGTTGGTCCTGAAGTGGATAATGTGACAATTTTTGGCTGGGGCTCTCTTTTCTGTCTCCCCCACACCATTCACCCCTTCTCTGTGAATAACAGGGACCCCCCCACCCCCACCCTGTGCGTGAATTGGCTTGACCCCCCAACCGCTTTGTGAGTAAGTTGTTTTGCACTATAATGAAGTCATTTGACAGAGCTGCACTCTCTCTGGGGTCAGGGGTTGTGTTTCTCATGTCATGGGGATGAACCCCCAACCTCAACCAGTGGAGATAAGTTGTATGATAATAACATTGCTTTGTTTCCTGTTAGACTGCGCTAGTGAGGGATACTGTTCCATTGGATGCTACTCATGGGCAAGTAGGCTCCCGAGTGGCACAGTGGTCTAAGGCACTGCATCTCAGGGCAAGTGGCGTCCCTGGTTCAAATCCAGGCTGTATCACATCTGGCCATGATTGGCCCAGCATTGTCCAGGTTTGGCTAAGGTAGGCCGTAAATAAGAATTTGTTTTTAACTGACTTGCCTAGTTAAATCTATATTTTTTAATGAAGTATCTCAATAAGACATGGTACCATGGAAGTCCCTTTGCTTGGCTATGTGGTTTGTCTGTATTTGTGATAGTAATGACTCGGGTAATCTAAAAAGTGTCATTTTAACCTGCAAGCCTTTCAGGTAATGGTTTCAACACTGTAACACTGTACAAATTGTGCCCTCAACACATAATTGTATGAGGTAAATTTAGTCCAAATTGATAAACAATATGACATTTCCTCTTTTCTTTTTTGCATATGCTGCAGAAGTGCTGTTTTATATCTGAGTATTTGATAGCTCGTGTTCCAAACAGTGGAAATGTATTTCCACTCAATGGAACGTTGAACTAGGCAAGCCAAGCATGTTCGAAAACGTTTAAACAAGATTTCAATGCTATGGTTGCACAGGCAGGTGATCTTTCAACCCATTTATTTGCTGGAGAACCTGTTGTCAGAGGGACTTTTAAACACAATTTAACTGAAGCTATGCTACTCTGTCAGAGAGAAAGTAAGATAAAGATATATACTGTACATATATATATATATATATATATATATATATATATATATATAGAGAGAGAGAGAGACAGAGAGAGAGAGAGAGAGAGAGGGAGAGAGACAGACAGAGAGAGAGAGAGGCTTCTTGACGTAATGGAATGGGAGTCAGGGGAGGAGTGAGGAGTGCAGCCAGATACTGTTCATTCATCCTGGCCTCGCTTTGCCACCACAGCTGCCTGTGGCTCTGCCCTGCTGAGGGGGAGAGGAGGGCCACGCTCAACGCCCCTCCACGAGCAAGCGAACCCTTGTCCGATGCCCACACACTGCACCCACCCACGCAGGCATAGACATACATACATGTGCACACACACACACCTCGGAAGGGGCAGCCAGATTAACAGCCAGCTCTGGCTCTGGGGGAAGCAGTGTTTTTTGAAGTCCCACTCTGTGATAACTGATGTTTGGCTGCCATTCATTCCAGTCAGTGGGTGGACATGAACTCTTCAAGGGAGAGTTCACCTTGGCCCAAGCATTAAGTTATGCCCAGATGCTGACACATACCTTAGCTGCCCCTGCTTCCATCCCACCACTAAGGCTAAGGAAAACAGAACTGGTAAACATGGAGAGACTGAGAGATTCCCCTGCCCTGGCATTAGGAAAATATATTCACTGCTTTTCCTCACAAACCCCTCCCTCTACTCCACACGATTAAAGTTGTTACCGAAACATTTGCGGGATATTTTCATGATGAAAATAAACACATTTTCCCTCAAAGTGTTCCAAACACACATTTATTTTTCAATCCCTACATGCAGGCAGGGTCAGAAGGAATGTTGAGTTCAAAATGCTGTAACCCCCGCACCTAAACTCTGATTTTGTTTTCTTTTATAATGCTGTTTTGATTTCTATATCACCCACAGTACATGTAGTACAACAGTTTATTTTGGTTAGCTTTACAAGTGAACATGATTGCATTGCAATCAGAAAGTTTATTTGAATGACAGTTTTAACATGTAAGCAAACATAACATTTAATGCAGAAATAATGTATATGTACAATGATTCAAAACAGAAGTCATGAATTACTCTGAAAAGAGAGTAACACGTTCTCCAATGCCATTTTGAATGAATGACCCTTCAGCTGAATTTGTATAATCTTACTAACATGTCCATAGGGTCTATACTTCATGACTTCTGCAGTCAACCAAAAGCTGTTTCTCAGCAATGTCAAGATTGTCATACACATAGTTCTGTATACAGCAGGCAACATAATAAAGCAATTATCTTAGGCAACAATCTCACAGATCACAAAACAATGCACGGCCATTAGAGAATTCCTTGGATACAACATTCGGTGTGAGTTCTTTAAAAGACTGCAAAGTACACCAAATTGTATATATTATTGTTCCAATTTCTTTGAGACTTTGCAAGAGTTTTTGGCGTGGCAACATATCTTGTGCACCATATTGCTTCAATCCATCTTCCCGAAAACAAACAATTAGAACTTAGTGAGATTGATGAATTGAATCTTCGGGGAGGCGTTTTGGGATGGTGTGTGATCCAAATGACTGCTTCAGACATCTCTTTTTGGACAACCAAACCTCTTTACCTCATGCTTGATGTTCTTAAACAATGCCTGGAATCATACATGAAGTCAATGAGTGTGAATGAGTTCTCCATCACTGTAAAGCGGGCACTGGAAAGGCAGTATAGTTGATTTCTTATTCTCTATAGTGAGTGACTCATACTTGATAATGGATCAGGAGACATTTTCCCAGGCGGGGAACAGAAACAGAATCAAACAGGAAAAATAACACAGAGGGGTTTCACAAATCTATACCACACTCTTAGAAAACAAGTTGCTATCTAGAACCTAAAAGGGTTTAGAAGATCCCTTTTTGGTTCCATGTTGAACCCTTTCACAGAGGGTTCAGAACAGGGCTCCGGGCAGCCGAGCGGAAATGGAGGAAAACTCGCCTCCCTGCGGACCTGGCATCCTTTCACTCCCTCCTCTCTACATTTTCCTCCTCTGTCTCTGCTGCTAAAGCCACTTTCTACCACTCTAAATTCCAAGCATCTGCCTCTAACCCTAGGAAGCTCTTTGTCACCTTCTCCTCCCTCATGAATCCTCCCCCCTCCTCCCTCTCTGCAGATGACTTCGTCAACCATTTTGAAAAGAAGGTCGACGACATCCGATCCTCGTTTGCTAAGTCAAACGACACCGCTGGTTCTGCTCACACTGCCCTACCCTGTGCTCTGACCTCTTTCTCCCCTCTCTCTCCAGATGAAATCTCGCGTCTTGAGACGGCCGGCCGCCCAACAACCTGCCCGCTTGACCCTATCCCCTCCTCTCTTCTCCAGACCATTTCCGGAGACCTTCTCCCTTACCTCACCTCGCTCATCAACTCATCCCTGACCGCTGGCTACGTCCCTTCCGTCTTCAAGAGAGCGAGAGTTGCACCCCTTCTGAAAAAACCTACACTCGATCCCTCCGATGTCAATAACTACAGACCAGTATCCCTTCTTTCTTTTCTCTCCAAAACTCTTGAACGTGCCGTCCTTGGCCAGCTCTCCCGCTATCTCTCTCAGAATGACCTTCTTGATCCAAATCAGTCAGGTTTCAAGACTAGTCATTCAACTGAGACTGCTCTTCTCTGTATCATGGAGGCGCTCCGCACTGCTAAAGCTAACCCTCCGCTCTCTCCACTGGCTTCCAGTTGAAGCTCGCATCCGCTACAAGACCATGGTGCTTGCCTACGGAGCTGTGAGGGGAACGGCACCTTAGTACCTCCAGGCTCTGATCAGGCCCTACACCCAAACAAGGGCACTGCGTTCATCCACCTCTGGCCTGCTCGCCTCCCTACCACTGAGGAAGTACAGTTCCCGCTCAGCCCAGTCAAAACTGTTCGCTGCTCTGGCCCCCCAATGGTGGAACAAACTGCCTCACGACGCCAGGACAGCGGAGTCAATCACCACCTTCCAGAGACACCTGAAACCCCACCTCTTTAAGGAATACCTAGGATAGGATAAGTAATCCTTCTCACCCCCCTAAAAGATTTAGATGCACTATTGTAAAGTGGCTGTTCCACTGGATGTCATAAGGTGAATGCACCAATTTGTAAGTCGCTCTGGATAAGAGCGTCTGCTAAATGACTTAAATGTAAATGTAAATGTATCTCGGGAGAAGTAATGAAGTGAGTAGGGGTTTGTTATTGTTCTGACTCATGTGTCAGTAGCCAGTTTAAGTTCGAGTGGGGTGAAGGGGTTCCGGAGGCATGGCCATCTACACTCTGTCACTTTCGTCTCACATACCCTGTGAACTAGACCTCGACCCTGTTATTCAAAATGAGAGAACGGAGAATGTGTCAGCAGGGGCATCTTTGGAAGTCCACACTCTCAGCTCAAGGGTAGGTTATGACAAAATAGAATCAAAACATATTTCTAGATCAAGACTAGTTTAGAATATCACCAAAGTGATCTTTCTTTATTGATGACAATACGTTGTACTGTCCCAGTACTTTTAGAGCTCACTGTATATGAGAAGCTGACCCTGCTAACCTGGAAAATATAGCATAACATACACTTATAAAACAAAAGCATATAGTATATGCCTGAAACAATAGAGGTTTGGCACTCTTCCAAAAGTTCTAACAAACAAAAAATATATAATAATGGTCCAACTCCCCCCCTCTGCCCCACCAACCACGTGGAACCTTCGGAGAAGAGGCAGGGGCAAGGATATCGTCATGGCGATGATGATAGATGGCCTCTTCTTTACCCAGTAACCACATCTCTTTCCCAGTGACCACATCTTTGACACCATCTCTGATTCCATGACACATCCACACCATAGGAAGAGAATCTCAGAAACAGAGGGATATGGAAATGGTTTACACAATGCGTCAACTGGGAGTCACAACTCCAGCCAAATAGGTTTCATAGGTTTCATTGCAAGGGAGGGAGGGAGAGTTGGTTTTATATGTTGATGAATGGCAGTGTTACCATAGTGTAAGCCAGAACAGAACCCCTGGGGGCCCATAAATATGTGAGTGAGAGTAGGATGGATTGATAAGACGTCTCCTGTACATGAATTTGACTCCCCAAAGTAAAATAAGTAGGCTTACATAGCACTCAGACAGACATTGGTAAAGGTCATTCAGTCCATTACTGGGTTGCCAGGTCTTCCCGCAATGAGTTTGTTTTCACAGGAGCCCCATGGCCGTCCCTGGGCCCAACATTGGCCTGCCACTCTCTTTCCACTGATCAAACGTCATGGCCATGGCTGCCGTTGTTTGCCATGGAACACATCTGGGCCCAGTTAGTGACTAACAAATCAAATCAAATTGTCTTGGTCACATACACATGGTTAGCAGATGTTAATGTGAGTGTAGCGAAATGCTTGTGCTTCTAGCTCCGACTGTGCAGTAATATCTAACAAGTAATCTAACAATCTAACAATTTCACAACGAATACCTTATACACCCAAGTGTAAAGGAATGAATAAGAATATATACACATAAATATATGGATGAGCGATGGCCGAGCAGCATAGGCAAGATGCAGTAGATGGTATAGAGTACAGTGTATATACATATGAGATGAGTAACGTAGGGTATGTAAACATTATATAAAGTGGCATTGTTTAAAGTGGCTAGTGATACCTTTATCAAATCCAATTAGAGATTTGAGTCAGTATGTTGCCAGCAGCCACTCAATGTTAGTGATGGCTGTTTAACAGTCTGAAGGCCTTAAGATAGAAGCTGTTTTTCCAGTCTCTCGGTCCCAGTTTTGATGCACCTGTACTGACCTCGCCTTCTGGATGATAGCGGGATGAACAGGCAGTGGCTCGGGTGGTTGTTGTCCTTGATGATCTTTTTGGCCTTCCTGTGACATCGGGTGCTGGAGGTGTCCTGGAGGGCAGGTAGTTTGCCTCCGGTGATGCGTTGCGCAGACCTCACTACCCTTTGGAGAGCCTTACAGTTGTGGGCGAAGCAGTAGCCGTGTGGATCTGTAAAAGTTTGTGATTGTTTCTGTGGCAAGCCAAATTTCTTAATCCTCATGAGTTTGAAGAGGCGCTGTTGCGCCTTCTTCACCACGCTGTCTGCGTGGGTGAACCATTTCAGTTTGTCCATAATGTATACGCTGAGTTTAAACTTTCCACCTTCTCCACTACTGTCCCGTCGATGTGGATAGGGGGGTGCTCCCTCTGCAGTTTCCTGAAGTCCATGATTATCTCCTTTGTTTTGTTGACGTTGAATGTGAGTTATTTTCCTTACACCACGCCCTCACCTCCTCCCTGTAGGCCGTCTCGTTGTTGTTGTTAATGAAGCCTACCACTGTAGTGTTGTCTGCAACTTGATGATTGAGTTGGAAGCGTGCATGGCCACGCAGTCATGGGTGAACAGGGAGTACAGGAGAGGTCTGAGAACACACCCTTGTGGGGCCCCAGTGTTGAGGATCAGCGGGGTGGAGATGTTGTTTCCTACCCTCGCCACCTGGGGGCGTAGCATCAGAAAGTCCAGGACCCAGTTGCACAGGGCGGGGTCGAGACCCAAGGTCTATGGCGTTAAACGGTCGAGACCCAGGGTCTTGGAGGGTACTATGGCGTTAAATGCTGAGCTGTAGTCGTTGAACAGCATTCTTACATATGTATTCCTCTTATCCAGATGGGTTAGGGCAGTGTGCAATGTGATTGCGATTGTGTTGTCTGTGGACCTATTGGGGCAGTAAGCAAATTGTAGTGGGTCTAAGGTGTCAGGTAGGGTGGAGGTGATATGATCCTTGACTAATCAAATCAAATCAGTTTATTTGTCACTTGCGCCGAATACATTGAAAAGCTTACTTACAGGCTCTAACCAACAGTGCAAAAAAGGTATTAGGTGAACAACAGATATGTGTAAAGAAAAAAAACAACAGTAAAAAGACAGTGAAAAATAACAGTAGCGAGGCTACATACAGGCACCGGTTAGTCGGGCTGAATGAGGTAGTATGTAGTCTCTCAAAGCACTTCATGATAATTGAAGTGAGTCGTTTAGCTCAGTTACCTTCGCTTTCCTGGGAACAGGAACAATGGTGGCACTCTTGAAGCATGTGGGAACAGCAGACTGGGATAGGGATTGATTGAATATGTCCATGAACACACCAGCCAGCTGGTCTGCGCATGCTCTGAGGACACGGCTAAGGAAGCCATCTGGGCCGGCAGTCTTGCGAGGGTTAACATGTTTAAAGGTTTTACTCACATTGGCTGCGGTGAAGGAGAACCCACAGGTTTTGTCTATAGGCTTGGAGCAACAAAATGGAGTCATGGTCAGATTTGCCGAAAGGAGGGCGATGGAGGGCTTTGTATGCGTCGTGGATGTTAGAGTAACAATGATCCAGAATGTTGCCAGCCCAGGTCACGCAGTCGAAATGCTGATAAAGTTTAGGGAGTTTTGTTTTCAGATTAGCTTTGTTAAAATCACCAGTTACAATAATTGCAGCCTCAGGATATATGGTTTCCAGTTTACATAGAGTCCAATGAAGTTCTTTCAAGGCGGTCGAGGTGTCTGCTTGGGGGGGATATACACGGCTGTGATTATAATCAAAGAGAATTCTCTCAGTAGATAATGCGGTCGGCATTTGATTGTAAGGAATTCTAGGTCAGGTGAACAAAAGGATTGGAGTTCCTGTATGTTGTTATGATCACACCACGACTTAATCATAAGGCATACACCCCTGCCCTTCTTCTTACCAGAGAGATGTTTGTTTCTGTAGGCGGAATGCGTGAAGAAACCGGGTGACTGTTCCGACTCTGATAACATATCCGGAGTACGCCATGTTTCCGTGAAACAGAGAATGTTAAATCTCTGATGTCTCTCTGGAAGGCAACCCTTACTCGAATTTCGTCTACCTTGTTGTCAAGAGACTGGACATTGGCAAGTAGTATGCTCGGGAGCGGTGAGCGATGAGCCCGTCTACGGAGCTTGACCAGAAGACCGCTCCATCTGCCCCTTCTGCGGCGTCGTTGTTTTGGGTCGCCTACTGGGATCCGATCCATTGTCCTGGGTGGTGGTCCAAACAGAGGATCTGCTTTGGGAAAGTCATATTCCTGGTCGTAATGTTGGTAAGTTGATGTCGCTCTTATATCAAATAGTTCATCCAGGCTGTATATAATAATCAAATTAAATCAAATGTTTTTCTATAGCCCTTCTTACATCAGCTGATATCTCAAAGTGCTGTACAGAAACCCAGCCTAAAACCCCAAACAGCAAGAAATGCAGGTGTAGAAGCACGGTGGCTAGGAAAAAACTCCATAGAAAGGCCAAAACCTAGGAAGAGACCTAGAGAGGAACCAGGCTATGAGGGGTGGCCAGCCCTCATCTGGCTGTGCCGGGTGGAAATTATAACAGAACATGGCCAAGATGTTCAAATGTTCATAAATGACGAACATGGTCAAATAATAATAATCACAGTAGTTGTCGAGGGTGCAACAGGTCTGCACCTCAGGAGTAAATGTCGGTTGGCTTTTCATAGCCGATCATTGAGAGTATCTCTACCGCTACTGCTGTATCTAGAGAGTTGAAAACAGCAGGTCTGGGACAGGTAGCACGTCCGGTGAACAGGTCAGGGTTCCATAGCCGCAGGCAGAACAGTTGAAACTGGATCAGCAGCACGGCCAGGTGGACTGGGGACAGCAAGGAGTCATCATGTCAGGTAGTCCTGAGGCATGGTCCCAGGGCTCAGGTCCCCTGAGAGAGAGAAAGAAAGAATTAGAGAGAAAATACTTAAATTCACACAGGACACCGGATAAGACAGGAGAAATACGCCAGATATAACAGACTGACCCTAGCCCCCCAACACATAAACTACTGCAGCATAAATACTGGAGGCTGAGACAGGAGGGGTTAGAAGACACTGTGGCTCCATCCGATGATACCCCCGGACAGGGCCAAACAGGCAGGATATAACCTCACCCACTTTGCCAAAGCACAGCCCCCACACCACTAGAGGGATATATTTAATAAGACTTAAGATTTCCTGGGGCAGCAACGTAAGAAACAGTACATAAAACAATAAAATACTGCATAGTTTCCTAAGAATGCGAAGCGAGGCGACTATCTCTGTCGGCGCACTTCACACAGACTCTCAAAAAGGAGCACAAACGCATCATATGGATTATTTTTCTGGCGAACAAACACAGCAGATGTTAATAGGTGCTATAGCTACTTTTAGCCCACGCCGACTCCTGTTAAAACAAGAGTCCAGAGTCCGTTCCCACCTGCAAAAGGTGTTTCCACAAGAGTCCGAAAATTAGAAAAAGTGCTACCAAGTCAAAGGCAATTGAGACAGAAAAGCAAGGGACTCTAACCACAGTGGGGACCATGTACGCTGTAGACCTAATAGGTAGTGACTGGGGAAACCAAAGTTATTATGCTAAATTGCTAAATTGGAAATTTGAACTTCGTAGCAGTAATCAGAAGAGTCCCAGAGAAACCTATCTACCAAATCTTTTACACTACAAGGCAGAATAAACTGGTTTCATGTCAATTTCTTCAGAATCATTCTGGAATGCTTTTCATCGTGATGACATTAAAACTCCAACGCAGCCTGTGTGAAGTGAGACCTGACAAGCATGAACACAGCCCAAAGGACCAATCCTTTGTCTGATTACTCTGGTGAAGTTCTATGAGACTCTCCACATTTACTGCAAAACTAGGGCCCCGGTGTCCTGGCTAAATTCCCAATGGGGCAACTCATACTGAATGATCACCTCATCATTCACAGCTTATGGTGGGCATTCTTATGTAAAATGGTCACCATGCACCAACCAGGTGGGTGTTATTGTAAAAATGTGTGGTGGATGGGGTGAGTAATCCCTCTTATTGTATACAGTACAGCATGATGAGACTAAATGAAGAACATGTTATTGTGATTAATTCAATGGTCTGGGAAGAGTACAATAGCTCAAAACCACTATCCCAGTTTAGCACAGGATAATGTGTCCAACAGAAAGTTCATTGTCTCAGGGATTACTTTCCTCCATTCAGTAGTCATATCCTCTCCCACTGAATTGCATTTAGACTTTTTACCCCATGTTATTTTTCCTTATCCCACAGAAAGACTTACTAATACCCACAGCATGACAAATGGCTTCCACCCAAACAGTAGCCTGTTGATATGATGTCATCTACTCATTTGAGCTGGTCAACTTGACTCAGTGGCACAATAGCCCACTCACTCCACTTAAACTACCTTGGATCATATTAAATGAGTCTCCTTGAAATTTGGGTGTTCTATCAATTTAAGTATACACTGCCAGTGTTAAATTGTATACTTAAATTGATAGAACACCCAAATTTCAATTGACCTCATCTACTAGATACCTAGTAGTAACTAAGTACTCCATGGACTTAATAAAGGGTCCGTTTCCTGGACACAGATTAAGCCTAGTGCTGGACCAAAAAAATGTCTCGATAGAAAATCATAATTTCAAGTTTTTAGTCTAGGACTAGGCTTAATCTGTTCCCAGGAAACCTGCCCCAAATCATGGACCAAAGCTTTGTGTTGATTTACCAAACTACAGTTGAATGCAAAACAATGGAAGTGGTAGGAGGACCCCCGTTAGCATGCTCCCCTGTTAGCATATTAGCTAATATACTGCCCGGTTTAAGGGGACCACATGCAGTCTTCCCACCACTCTGTCATATCTCCAGGATGGTTGCCTAATTCCACACCATGGTTTGTCAACATAATGGCAGGATTTCCCACGTACCACCTAGGCTCGACACACCGTTTGTTCCGCTGCTTTAAGGGGTCCAACCTACTCTGAGACCATTAATGGACGATTCTACACCAGCCTAAAAGTCCTCAAATATTTTTGCTATCTATGACAGATTGTTCTGTCAAATTTCACATAGGAACTGCGTTGGGAGGATGGATGTTTGACATGCTTTTTACATTTGTATCACAAACCATGTTTTGGAAAATCATGATCAAAGTGGCCATTTTAGGCCCTTTTAAGACCTATACATGCCTCCTGTAAGATGATCTGTGAATCGTATGATCTGTGAACTGTACATGATACAGACATCTTGGTGTCATTATACTCCTTAGTGTGCTCTATAATATGAAGTATGTCCACATTCTGAAATCCAATTTTTGCATTCACTTATAAAAACACAAAAAATATATTTTTTAAACTACCCTTTTGACCCTTTTTTACCCTTTTGATTTGGATATTTTTTGAAACATATTGTTTGTAACAATATACTCTTCAAACATGTCACATTTCCAGAGTGGGCTCTCTGGTACTTTAAATGATATGACTGACTTTATACATAGAAATTGACATGATTAACCAATCATAGCCTGTCACACCCTGATCTGTTTCACCTGTATTTGTGCTTGTCTCCACCCCCCCTCCAGGTGTCGCCCATTATCCCCAGTGTATTTATACCTGTGTTCTCTGTTTGTCTGTTGCCAGTTCGTTTTGTTTCGTCAAGCCTACCAGCGGTTTTCTCTAGTTCTGTTTTCTAGCTTTCCCAGTCTTGACGATTCTGCCTGCCCTGAGCCTGCCTGCCATTCTGTACCTTGTCACTCCACCCTGGATTACTGACCTCTGCCTGCCCTTGACCTGTCGTTTGCCTGCCCCCTTGTTTTTTAAATAAACTTTTGTTACTTTGAAATTGTCTGCATCTGGGTCTTCTCCTGAGCCTTGATAATAGCCCTACTTTACGATTGCACATTTAGCAAGTCACCAGCTGAGGGAGTTCCCTTTGAATCCTTTTTCATTCATTATGTTGGTGGTGCTTATAAAATGTATCAACCACTCTGGAAATGGTATGTACTTGTAGAGTATATTGTTCCAAACAATATGTCTTAAAATTAACAAAATCAAAAAGATGTGTAAAACAATTTATAGATCATCATAATTGGACTGGATTAAGAGTGAAGGAAGGACCCTTGAGTTCCCTGAGGAAACAGGCTTTTCCATCCTCCCTCCACATGGATTGTACAGGAATGCAGGCTTAAAACGCATCATAAATTCCTGAACCCATCCCAGTCACATGTAAGGCACTCTCTGTGCCGTACAGTCATTTGGAGACACCTTGTGTTCGCTCTGAAATGAGGACTGGAGGAGGAGTGAAAGCATCTGTGTTTTCCATCCTCAAATTCATCAAAATCTACACAACAATCTAATGATTCGTGGGGACCTTGTCTGGTTGACAAAAACTGGGGCAGCAATGTTGATACCATCAGCTAAAATGTTTGTTGCTTATGCAGTCAGCCCTTTGACCAACTTTTCTTTTTGTAAATATAGCAACATCTGAATTCATAGTTTGACTGTGGACAGCACTTTCTCCTCGAGTCACGACCTTTGTGTTGAAATTCAGTTTGTCTGTGGAGCAACAGTCTGAGCCAGTCGAAGGGGAATGCCTTGAGAACAGGGGGTGGGTCCATATCAATGGATCTAAGCTTCCTGGTCGGGTTCCCTTCAGGGGGTGTTTAGACATTAAGTTTAGTGTTTGTCCACAGATGCTACTGTGAACACACACACTCCCCCTCTCCGTGAACACCAGGGACTCTGAACACACACACACCCCTCACATCACACACTACTCCCATCTTTGTTTAAGGGCACAGCAGGGAGGGACAAGGAGGGACATACGGATGTAAACCAGACCCCAGGAAGGGTGGCAGAGGGGGGCAGTGGGAGGGACACACCTTCCGGAGGACGAACACACACACACACACACACACACACACACACACACACACACACACACACACACACACACACACACACACACACACACACACACACACACACACACACACACACACACACACACACACACACACACACACACACACACACACAGTATGTTTGTATTTTGTGTGTGGTGTGTGCATGAGGCTGTGTGTGTGTGTTCACTGTATATACATTGGCTTTGATGTGTCTGGCAATGGTAATGAGGCATTCAAACAGGGCATATTAGCCTGGCAAACCCTATCATGCCTTTAGGGGCCTTTTTCATAACAGCTACACAACAGCTACATAACAGCTACACAACAGAGAAAACTCAGTCTTTCTGTTCAAAAGCAGTTCAATTAAAGCTACTTCTAGACAGTCATGCAGGTCTATTAGGATACATAAGAAGATCTATCAACACTCATCAATAAAAAATGATGCATGGCATCTGAGAATGATGTCTGGCTTTCAGGGGCAGACTGGCCATCTGGCATTTTGGGCAAATGCCAGATGGGCTGGTCCTTTTTTAGACCAGTGGGCCTGTCTAACTTGGATTTTTTGAGCAGAATTATAATTATCTGGCTAATTATGGCCTGAAGGAAAATAATTAGCCAGTGTGTGGGCCTGGAGGAAAATAATGGGCCAGTGGGCCTCCTGAGTGGCGCAGTGTAAGGCACTGCATCGCAGTGCTTGTGGTGTTACTACAGACCTGGGTAACTGGGAGAACCATGAGGTGGTGCACAATTGGCCCAGCATCGTCCGGGTTAGGGGAGGGTTTGGCCGGCCGTGATGTTCTTGTCCCATCGCGCTCTAGCGACTCCTTTGCCTGGCCGGGCCCCTGCGCGCTGACACGGTTGGCAGTTGTAAGGTGTTTCCTCCTACACATTGGTGCGTCTAGCTTCCTGGTTAAGCGAGCAGTGTGTCAAGAAACAGTGTGGCTTGGCAGGGTCGTGTTTCGGAGGACACGTGGCTCAACCTTTGCCTCTCTTGAGTCCATACGGGAGTTGCAGTGATGGGAAAAGACTGTAACTACCAATTAGATATCACAAAATTGGAGAGAAAAAGGGGTAAAAAAAAGTTTAAAAAATAAAATCCAGGGCCGAGTTTTGGTCCCAGTCCGCCACTGCTGGCTTTAGTTACTTGTGACAAAGTGACCTGACATCTGGAAGGCTTCTTATGCTTATTTTGCCCCTGGTGAACTGCAAATCACCCCTTTATCCCTCAAATAATTTCTCTGCTACTAATAAATATTTGAAACTATATGACAGAGAAGTTGCTGCTAAATTATAGTAATGATAACATTCTTCCTAACAAATGTGCCCATTTGCTTTTGCTATTACAATACAGTTGATCTGTTTCTATATAAATGGTGTATGAATAACACATCAGTGAGTGACTACTGAGAAGTGAACAATGTGGGCTAGCTGGACTGCCTGCCTGTCTCTTTCGCTAGTGTTTTTCCATTCCACCTTTGGGAGGAAACTGATAGTCAGAGGTAGCAGGAAAGCCAGGCGCCACTGATAAAACTAGCGTAGGTTCACTGTAATAGAGTAAGATAGAGCAGTACAGGTGGTCTTTCCATTTGGCCTATTATGGTGTGTCATGCTGGAAAACTATTACTGAACAGGTTACAGAAGAATGTCAACACATAGATCCTGTCCATGTAGATCTAATCTTCAGGTGGATGGGGATCTAAATTACATGTAACTTTCTTAGTCTCTGGGGTGGTGGAGTTTGTGTGTGTGTGTGTGGATGTGTTTAACTATTCTTGTGGGGACCAGAAGTCCCCACAAGAAAGGCAAACACATTTTTTTTTTACCAACTGGGGACATTTAGTTAGTCCCCACAAGGTCAAATTTTATTTCTAGGGAGTTTCAGGTTAAAGTTAGGTCTAGCAGTTATGAGCTAGGGTTAGTTTTAGGGTTAGGATCTAGAGTTAGGTTTAGGGTTAAGGTTAGGTTTTTGGGTTAAGGTTAGGGTAAGAGTACAGGTTAGGGTTAGGTTTAGGGTTAGGGAAAATAGGATTTTGAATGGGACTGAATTATGTGTCCCCACAAGGTTAGCTGTACAAGTGTGTGTGTGTGTGTGTGTGTGTGTGTGTGTGTGTGTGTGTGTGTGTGTGTGTGTGTGTGTGTGTGTGTGTGTGTGTGTGCGTGTACATGTGTGTAGGGTTCTGGGGTTAAAGATGAAAGTCTTTTGCACTTCCTCTCCCAGAAATCTGCAGTGTAATCAACTCTCTCCAAACTATATACACTGTTGTAATTGAACACAAATAATTCACAACCGGCAGTATAAACTCCATAATGACCATGTAGTGACTCAGCCCTGGCAAAGTAAAGCACGTTGTTTGTTCCTGTTTACTCTCTGAGTAGCATCCTAGATAGAGGCAATTAAGAACTGGGTAACACACGCACACACACACACACACACACACACACACACACACACACACACACACACACACACACACACACACACACACACACACACACACACACACACACACACACACACACACACACACACACACACACACACACACACACACACACACACACACACACACACACACACACACACACACACACACCATTAAGACATGTCTCGGAGTCTGGGATAACAGATAAACTACCTTCTTCCTGTCAGAACTGGGAGAGGAGAGCGAACCAACAGAAAAAAACAGATAGGCAGGACATCTCCAATTACATCTCTGTTAAAACCATTTAGGGCTTGGAAGATAAATGGCTTATCAGCGCTATATCAGTCAGTTGACTTACATGTTCCTCATGTTGGCTTTGGACACAGTCTGGATTTTTCTAATACTATTTGAAATCCTTTCAACTACTTTAGCTGGGCTTGATTGAGCTTGTCTGAGGCAATGGAACCAATAGAATAGTTGCAAACGGCAAACTCCATCCATCTAGCACTCAAGGCAGGCTTGTGCAAAAAAAAAATATTTGAAATAATTGAAATAGCATTTGAAACCAGGTCTGACGGAGGGTGAAGTGGGGGCATTACGTTCTTGTTCAGAGGAGAAGTTAACTTAATGAGCTCATTGGCTTTGATCTGTATTTTCAACTAATGTCTTGGGGTGGAAGGGTGTTTGTAGTGTGTCCCGCATTAAAACATATTCTGAATTGCTGTCAGATTTTGTCAGACTAAACACTGTCCAATGTAAGATAGGAACACACACTTCAATCTGACAAATTGAGAGATTTCCTTCAATGATCATTAAATTGAATTTGGTTGTGGTT
Organism: Oncorhynchus keta; assembly: GCF_023373465.1. NCBI lineage: Eukaryota > Metazoa > Chordata > Actinopteri > Salmoniformes > Salmonidae > Oncorhynchus > Oncorhynchus keta. Next base: position 24,697,873 of record NC_068424.1, on the reverse strand, counting down.
TCAAACTATATCACATTATTCCCGTACAGTATCTGAATAGTGTGAACAAACTAATATCTCTGTTCAATGGATAAAACTAAACCTTGTCCTAAATCAAATCAAATTTATTTATAAAGCCCTTCTTACATCAGCTGATATCTCAAAGTGCTGTATAGAAACCCAGCCTAAAACCCCAAACAGCAAGCAATGCAGGTGTAGAAGCACGGTGGCTAGGAAAAACTCCCTAGAAAGGCCAGAACCTAGGAAGAAACCTAGAGAGGAACCAGACTGTGAGGGGTGGCAAGTCCTCTTCTGACTGTGCCGGGTAGAGATTATAACAGAACATGGCCAAGATGTTCAAATGTTCATAAATGACGAACATGGTCAAATAATAATAATCACAGTAGTTGTCGAGGGTGCAACAGATCAGCACCTCAGGAGTAAATATCAGTCGACTTTTCATAGCCGATCATTGAGAGTATCTCTACCTCTACTGCTGTCTCTAGAGAGTTGAAAACAGCAGGTCTGGGACAGGTAGCACGTCCGGTGAACAGGTCAGGGTTCCATAGCCGCAGGCAGAACAGTTGAAACTGGAGCATCAGCACGGCCAGGTGGACTGGGGACAGCAAGGAGTCATCATGCCAGGTAGTCCTGAGGTATGGTCCTAGGGCTCAGGTCCTCCGAGAGAGAGAAAGAAAGAAAGAAAGATAGAAAGAAAGAGAGAATTAGAGAGAGCATACTTAAATTCACACAGGACACCGGATAAGACAGGAGAAATACTCCAGATATAACAGACTGACCCTAGCCCCCCAACACATAAACTACTGCAGCATAAATACTGAAGGCTGAGACAGGAGGGGTCAGGGGGCACTGTGGCCCCATCCGATGATACCTCAGGACAGGGCCAAACAGGCAGGATATATCCCCACCCACTTTGCCAAAGCACAGCCCCCACACCACTAGAGGGATATCTTTAACCACCAACTTACCATCCTGAGACAAGGCCGAGTATAGCCCACAAAGATCTCCGCCACGGCACAATCCAAGGGGGGGGCGCCAACCCAGACAGGAAGATCATGTCAGTGACTCAACCCACTCAAGTGACGCACCCCTCCTAGGGACGGCATGGAAGAGCACCAGTAAGACAGTGACTCAGCCCCTGTAATAGGGTTAGAGGCAGAGAATCCCAGTGGAAAGAGGGGAACAGGCCAGGCAGAGACAGCAAGGGCGGTTCGTTGCTCCAGAGCCTTTCCGTTCACCTTCACACTCCTGGGCCAGACTACACTCAATCATAGGACCTACTGAAGAGATGAGTCTTCAATAAAGACTTAAAGGTTGAGACTGAGTCTGCGTCTCTCACATGGGTAGGCAGACCATTCCATAAAAATGAAGCTCTATAGGAGAAAGTCCTGCCTCCAGCTGTTTGCTTAGAAATTCTAGGGACAGTAAGGAGGCCTGCGTCTTGTGACTGTAACATACGTGTAGGTATGTACGGCAGGACCAAATCGGAAAGATGGGTAGGAGCAAGCCCATGTAATGCTTTGTAGGTTAGCAGTAAAACCTTGAAATCAGCCCTTGCTTTACAGGAAGCCATTGTAGAGAGGCTAGCACTGGAGTAATATGATCAGATTTTGGGGTTCTAGTCAAGATTCTAGCAGCCGTGTTTAGCACTAACTGAAGTTTATTTAGTGCTTTATCCAGGTAGCCGGAAAGTAGAGCATTGCAGTAGTCTAACCTAGAATTGACAAAAGCATGGATTAATTTTCCTGCATCATTTTTGAACGGAAAGTTTCTGATTTTTGCAATGATACGTAGATGGGAAAAAGCTGTCCTTGAAACAGTCTTGATATGTTCGTCAAAAGAGAGATCAGGGTCCAGAGTAACTCCGAGGTCCTTCACATTTTCATTTGAGACGACTGTACAACCATCAAGATTAATTGTCAGATTTAACAGAAGATCTCTTTGTTTCCAGGGGCCTAGAACAAGCGTCTCTGTTTTGTCTGAGTTTAAAAGTAGAACATTTGCAGCCATCCACTTCCTTATGTCTGAAACACAGGCTTCCAGCGAAGGCAATTTTGGGGCTTCACCATGTTTCATCGAAATGTACAGCTGTGTGTCATCCGCATAGCAGTGAAAGTTAACATTATGTTTCCGAATGACATCACCAAGAGGTAAAATATATAGTGAAAACAATAGTGGTCCTAAAACGGAACCTTGAGGAACACCAACATTTACAGTTGATTTGTCAGAGGACAAGCCATCCACAGAGACAAACTGATATCTTTCCGACAGATTAGATCTAAACCAGGCCAGAACTTGTCCGTGTAGACCAATTTGGGTTTCCAATCTCTCCAAAAGAAAGTGGTGATCGATGGTATCAAAAGCAGCACTAAGGTCTAGGAGCACGAGGACAGATGCAGAGCCTCAGTCTGACGCCATTAAAAGGTAATTTACCACCTTCACAAGTGAAGTCTCAGTGCTCTGATGGGGTCTAAAACCAGGCTGAAGCGTTTCTTATACATTGTTTGTCTTCAGGAAGGCAGTGAGTTCCAAAACTTTTGAGAGGAATGGGAGAGTCGATATAGGCCGATAGTTTTTATATTTTCTGGGTCAAGGTTTGGATTTTTCAAGAGAGGCTTTATTACTGCCACTTTTAGTGAGTCTGGTACACATTCAGTGGATAGAGAGCCGTTTATTATGTTCAACATAGGAGGGCCAAGCACAGAAAGCAGCTCTTTCAGTAGTTTAGCTGGAATAGGGTCTAGTATGCAGCTTGAAGCTTTAGAGGCTGTGATTATTTTCATCATTGTGTCAAGAGATATATTACTAAAACACCTGAGTGTCTCCCTTGATCCTAGGTCCAGGCAGAGTTGTGCAGACTCAGGTCAACTGAGCTTTGGAGGAATAAGGCAGATTTAAAGAGGAGTCCGTAATTAGCTTGCTAATAATCAAGATCTTTTCCTCAAAGAAGTTCATGAATTTATCACTGCTGAAGTGAAAGCCATCCTCTCTTGGGGAACGCTGCTTTTTAGTCAGCTTATGTGGCCTACTAACTTCTCTACCCCTACATTGTGCCTGAGGGACACTGTGCCTGAGGGACACTGTGCCTGAGGAACACTGTGCCTGAGGGACTCCTGTAAAAGTGTAGCAGGATAACCATCTGTAATGGAGGAAATTTAGACTGCAGTAATACAAACAATAGGACTAGTATCAGCAGCTTATGGCAATACAACATGTTAACCGGTGAATCAGCCAACCTGCCCTGGATTTCATACAGTACGTTGGCCTCAATTGATGCATGACTCTCAGCAGGTTTGCCTCTATTCTCAAGTCCTGGGGATATCGTTTCAACATAATGAATGTTGCCCCTACCCAGCCAGATTGCCCTCCACACGTACACCCACTACAGCTCCCTAAGGACAACGGGCGCCACTTCAGCAGCCGCAAGTTTCTCTTTCATACTCCCTGTGACTTCCTGCTGTCCAGGGACTCAATGAAAACGACTGATGATACAAAGGGCTTGGTTTGAGTGACGGAAGAGCACAGGTGACGGAAGGTTACATACGTGCACACGCATGGTATGCATGCACACACACACACACACACACACACACACACACACACACACACACACACACACACACACACACACACACACACACACACACACACACACACACATAAACCCCTCCACAGTGTGATCAGAATTAGCAACGGGCCTGGTGCAGCAGGCCTGGCATTGGGTCTTGGCAACCTGGCAGGGTACAGTAGCCTGCGGGGGCTCCCGATTCGGAAGTTCTCTGGTTACAGGGAGGCGGGGGTCCGCTGAGTCTAACTGGACATGGTTAGTCCATCTCACCCCCGTGATGATCTTCACAGCAGATATCCCACAGTATTTGCTTGACGTCTGATACATAAACAAGACGGCTACTGATGAGCAAGATTTATATGACAGGCTTTGGGGAGAGGGTGTCACGTTGGTATAAGGGATCGGGAGACAGGAGCAGGAATGTATATTTTTATTTCCCAAATTACAGTGTGCCGTGTAAAGGCACGGGGACGAAGACCAAACAAACACGTATGCAAAGCACAGGGTAGAAACCCAAACAGAAGAGCAAGGAGTACCTCAAATAAATACACAATGATTATCACACGGGACGAGACCCGTAATCATCTGCACAGTATACGTGGCACGAAAGCCCAAAACACACAGCACAGGTACTCACACGCACCAAAAGACATTGGAACAATAATTGACAGGACAATGGTAAACCAAGGGCACACTTATGCAATTACTAATCAAAGGGAATAGGGACCAGGTGTGAGTAATGACAGTTCCGGAGGGATCCGTGACAGTACCTCCCCCCGATGCTCTGCACCAGCAGCGCAACGACACCGGTCTTGAGGGTGATCACAGGAACGCAGTGCGGGTCGATCATGACCTGATGCAGCTTCTGAAGTGTCGTCGTCGGACGGGCCAGTTGCCGTGGCCGAAGTTGAGGCGGCGTCGGATGGACCAGTAGCACTGGCGGCTGCTGCAGTAGCACTGCAGCTGCTGATGTTGCGTCGTCGGACGGACCTGTTGTGGAGTCGTTGGACGGGCAAGTCGCAGCGTCGTTGGACGGGCCATTCCCACTCTCTCCCTTAATGGTAGATTATTCTGTCACGTTGGCATGAAGGATCGGGAGACAGACGCAGGAATGTGTAATAGTTTTTTTTATTAAGCCCAAATTACGGAGTGCCGTGTAAGGGACGAAGATCAAACAAACACCATACAAAACACAGGGTTGAAACTCAAACAAAAGAGCGAGGAATACCTGAAATAAATAACACATGCACACAATGATTAACACATGGGACGAGACCCGTAATAATCTGCGCAATCCACAATGGCACGAAAGCCAAAACACAGCACAGGTACTCACACGCACCAACGGACATAGTAACAATAATCGACAGCCCAATGGAAACCAAAGGGCACTCTTATAAAGGTACTAATCAGTGTGAATAGGGGACAGGTGTGAGGGATCCGTGACAGAGTGGAAGGAAATACCACTTATGGACGTGATTAGATCACAGTTAGGGCCAGGTAGCAAGTAGCCACTCTAGTTAATGGAAGAAGGCACTATAATAAACAGATGAGGGTTTTGTAAGCCAAAGCCTTTAGAAAATGTGTATAGTCTATAATATGTTGACCTGGTTGGTGTACTGCTCAGTGTTTAAGACATTTTGAGCAAATCATCAATAGACACCGATGCATGACTTACACAGGATGTAATGCTGTATTTCCTGATATCTGTCATTCTTGCAGACTAACAAATCACCTTCAAATCACCACATTCAAATGAGGGCCTCAAGATAGGAGTGTGAATCGAAATTCAAGGATTTGAGCAACCCTAAAGTGTACTTCCACAGAAGCTAGTCCCCCCTGGCTGCTCTTTCTCTCCAGAAGCCTGTAGGCGGACACTGATGGAGACAAACCTCCCATTTAAAAGAGCTGTGTGGAGGCAGAGAGGCCTGGGAGGGAAACAGCCCTGCAGCAGTAGCATGATACCCCCTTTCCTCCATGGCAATATCCTTGCACACATGTGGAAGCAGATGTGTACACATTGGACTGGACTACACACGTGTGTGTGACACGTAAACACAGACATTTGAGCATGGACACACGTATAATCAGAATAAAAACACACACGCAAATAGAGAGAATGAACACACACACACACACACACAGTCACCTGCCTCCACAGCTACACTACATCCTTCCACAGGAGATCATTCCTTTATTCCCCTGCTTCTAGTCTCATTCGTCATGAAGTATATATGTTGAACTTGCTGTCAGTTTCAACCATAGCCTTTCAAGTGAGGAGTTATGAGCCTACAGTAACAGAGTTCTCCCATATCAGACAGTGGGGGGAGGGGGTCCAAAGTATAAACACATAAAAATGCAACAAATGGCCTGTATCCTCCTATCCTGGTCTCCTCCTCTCTCCCTCACCTACTCTTTCTTCTCGACAAGCGTGCACCGAGCATTTGGTTCAAAGGCAGACTTCTCAGCCCTATGTCTGACAAATGTCCAATAGCGGAGGTCCATAAAGACGGCGTATTGTACATTGCCCTCCGTTACTGTTTTTTTTTGTATGCTCATTAGCAGAGTATATATGATGTAAATTGTATCTTCATGACGCCCGGCAATGAAAGAAAAGAACAAGTAGATTGTGCTGATTTACTGGCACATTGAACTACAGTACCAGTTAAAATGTTGGACACACCTCATTCAAGGGTTTTTCTTTATTTTCACTATTTTCTACATTGTAGTATAATAGTGAAGATATCAAAACTGTGAAATAACACATATGGAATCATGTAGTAACAAAAAATGCGCTAAACCATTGAAAATAGAATTTATATTTGAGATTATTTTCCTTGATGACAGCTTTACACACTCTTGGGCTTCTCTCAACCAGCTTCACCTGGAATGCTTTTCCAACAGTCTTGAAGGAGTTCCCACATATGCTGAGCACTTGTTGGCTGCTTTTCCTTCACTCTGCGGTCCAGCTCATCACAAACCATCTCAATTGGGTTGAGGTTGGGTGATTGTGGAGGCCAAGACATCTGATGCCGCACTCATTCACTTCCGTCTTGGTCAAATAACCCTTATACAGGCTGGAGGTGTGTTGGGTCATTGTCCTGTTGAAAAACAAATGATAGTCCCACTAAGCGCAAACCAGATGGGATGGTTGCCAGTAGCTGCACAATGCTGTGGTAGCCATGCTGGTTAAGTGTGCCTTGAATTCTAAATAAATCACTGACAGTGTCACCAGCAAAGCACCACCACACCATCACACCTCCTCCTCCATTCTTCACGGTGGGAACCACACATGCGGAGATCATCTGTTCACCTACTCTGCGTCTCACAAAGACAAGGCGGTTGTAACCAAAAATCTCAAATTTGGACTCAGAACAGAACAAAGGATAGATTTCCACCGGTCTAATGTCCATTGCTCATGTTTCTTGGCCCAATCAAGTCTCTTCTTCTTATTGGTGTCTTTTAGTAGTGGTTTCTTTGCAGCAATTCGACCATGAAGACCTGATTCACACAGTCTCCTCTGAACAGTTGATGTTGAGATGTGTCTGTTACTTGAACTCTGTGAAGCATTTATTTGGACTGCAATTTCTGAGGTGCAGTTAACTTTAATGAACTTATCCTCTGCAGCCGAGGTTACTCTGGGTCTTCCTTTGCTGTGGCCGTCCTCATGAGAGCCAGTTTCATCATAGCGCTTGATGGTTTTTGCGACTGCACTTGAAGAAACTTCTTCTTGAAGAAAGTTCTTCAGATTTCCCGGATTGACTGACCTTCATGTCTTACAGTAATGATTGGCTATTGTTTCTCTTTGCTTATTTGAGCTGTCCTTGCCATGTTATGGACTTGGTCTTTTAATAAATATGGCTATCTTCTTTATACCACTCTACCTTGTCACAGCACAACTGATTGGTTCAAATGCATCCCACTAATTAACTTTTAACAAGGCACACCTGTTAATTGAAATGCATTCCAGGTGAATACCTTATGAAGCTGGTTGAGAGAATGCCAAGAGTGTGCAAAGCTGTTATCAAGGCAAAGTGTGGTTACTTTGAAGAATCTCAAATATAAAATATAATTTCATTTGTTTAACACTTTTTTGGTCACTACATGATTCCATATGTGTTATTTCGTAGTTATGCAGTCTTCACTATTATTGTACAATGTACATGCCTTAGTTTAAAAACTCAGTGGATAGTGCTAAAACAATGACATCATATCTGAATTCTACCGTCTTTATATATGTTCGCCTTTGTGACAGAATGTGTGCTATGAGCCATGACTATGCTACACTTTGGCAGGGCTTGGAGAATGGGATTCTCGGCAGCCAAGAAAGATGTGCAAGGCTCAGTTGTGGATGTAAGCGGCGAACATTCCAATTTGAGAGTCTTAGTTAGTTCTCTTGGCATGGGATGCAGTGACACTGTGACACCGGTAGACTTTGCATGAAAACAAACTCTGTCTCTCCCGGGAGTCCTTTCCTACCTTAATGCAAGGTAAGCCTGAGACAATAGTCACTGAGCTACAACCAGAAGCTTCAGGGAAATATCAAACATATTGACTGCTGGGGGATAATATGACTGCTGGGGGAAGTTTCACCTTTAATGTGTAGTGTTTTGCATTAGGTTTCATTAGCTCTGGTTATAATTTAGGTCGCAGCGATTACAATTTTACACAGAGGAAATAAGTCATCTCTACTTCTGTCCACACGTGGACAACATGTCGACTATTGGGCCTTTTAAACAGATATCTTTTGAGTGTCTGTCATGACTCATAAAGGAGCAGTGCTAAAAAGGGGCTTTTGGAGAAGCAAAATCGTTTGTAGTTGAGTCGACTTGAAATACATTTAAATAATATAGAATAATATTCTGTGACAGGGACAAAGTGAAAGAGAGATAGAGAGCGAGAGTGCATGGGTTAATTTGTGTGTGTGCATGGATGAGTGTGTGCACTGAGTATTTTAGAAAACTACAGTAAATCTTATTTTACAGTTTCAAAGTACACAAACCATACATACATTTTCAGTGCTCTGCCTTCCTCTTGAAATTCCTTGGGGTCCTGTTGGTTGCTATGGCAACAACGACTACAACAACACCAAATTGGCAAACAGGAGTTTATGGGGGAGTCCATTGATAATAAACAAGAGTTTATGGGGGTCCATTAATAATAAATTCATACTATATGGTTATATCATTACAGATGCTCTATCAAACTTTATCACTAACCCTCTCACTTTTCCCCTCTGGGGCCTCAGTTATATGAAGGCAAATGGATGCCAAATCTTAAATTCTTATGAAGTTCAATCCCCTGACGAGGTTCCAAGTTGTAGGTAAATGTTGGATTAGGAGTAATATTTCCATATGGTTTTATTAAAGTATTTACGATCCAAACCTAAGTGTGTTCAGTGTAAATCAGAACATGTTTTGAAGCTTTTATCATACAGTTCAAAGGATAACTATAATACCACTACAACTAGCCGGTCTTGTGTTGCCTGGCTGAAATAGTTGTGGAAAGTGTGAGGTGATGGCCGACAGGGCAATTCCAAACCACATGATAAGTCTCTTAGCCAGTGGAAACTACGTTTTTTAGTGAAACCTCATGTGAGACATTAAGGGCCGTCAGCACTGAGTGGTGCAGCTCAGCCAAAGAGACAAGGCCTTCTGATAGAGGACGCCTGACATTCTCCGGTGGCACTGGGGTTCTGTGAATACTTCATGTCTATAGCATGTACACTGAACAAAAAAGATGAACATGTAAACAAACTGAACATGTAAAGTGTTGGTTCCATGTTTCATGAGCTGAAATAAAAGATCCCAGAAATGTCCCATATGCACAAAAAGCTTATTTCTCTCAAATTTTGTGCATACATTTTTTACATCCCTGTTAGTGAGCATTTCTCATTTGCCTAGATAATCCATCCACCAGGTAGGTGTGGCATATCAAGAAGCTGGTTAAACAGCATGATCATTATACAGGTGCACCTTGTGCTGGAGACAATAAAAGGCCACTCTAAAATGCGCCGTTTTGTCACACAACACAATGCCACAGATTTCTAAAGTTTTGAGCGAGCATGCAAATGGCATGTTGATAGCAGGAATGTCCATCAGAGCTGCTGCCAGAGAATTGAATGTTAATTTCTCTACCATAAATTGCCTGCATTGTTGTTTTAGAGAATTTGTCAGTGCGTCCAACCGGCCTCACAACCGCAGACGACGTGTATGTGTGGGCGAGTGGTTTGCTGATGTCAAAGTTGTGAACAAAGTGCCCATGGTGGCGGTGGGGTTATGGTATGGTTAGGCATAACCTACGGATAATGAACACAATTGCATTTTATCAATGACAAGTAGAATGCACAGAGATACCGTGATGAGATCCTGAGGCCCATTGTCGTACCATTCATCCGCCGCCATCACCTCATGTTTCAGCATGATAATTCACGGCCCCATATCGCAAGGATCGGTACATGAAAATGTCCCAGTTCTTCCATGGCCTGCATACTCACCAGACATGTCACCCATTGAGCATGTTTGGGATGCTCTGGATCAATGTGTACGACAGCGTGTTCCAGTTCCCTGGTTTTCTGATCCATGTCCCTACATGTCCCTACATTTTTTCCAGTGATGTGAAATCCATAAATTATGGCCTAAGGAATTAATTTCAATTGACTGATTTCCTTATATGAACTATAACTCAATAAAATCTGAAATTGTTGCATGTTGTGTTTATATTTTTGTTTGGTATAGTAGTACTCACTGTCTGCAGACATTACAATAATAAACAACCCCAAATGGAAGCAGTGTGATTGTATAGCGCAGGAGGTGTAAGACTGCAACTATTTTAGAAGTCATCATGTATACATGGTTGAATGTATACAGTCGACTACTGAACACCAGAGATTACATTATTTTAATGTATCTGCGTGCATTTAGAACAGCTACGGACTCTCCCAAGCTATTGCATAAGGAGTGTACTGTATTTCAGCAGTCATTGGAAAAATAATTACTCCATTCTATAGAGTGATATCTCTAAAGAGGTTAACTTTGGCAAAGCTTACATGTGAAGAAATACATATTCCCCCTATCCTATGGACATGAGACTGCAGTTGCTAAGCACCAAACGATTTGTATTACTATCAAACATTCCCATGCGCTACACAAGACAATAACATTTCCCTTACTATTCCCAGCACTGTGAGAGGGAAAAAGATGCAGCTGGGATTGCACCATGAGTCAGAGGCTGGAAGAGGAGGATGAGAGGGAGGTGGTGGGAGGCTTGGAAAGGTTGGTACTCAGTACTCACCAGGAAAGGATCCATCCTGTTGCGTGGGATTACAATGTTACCATGTTACCCCCTGCACCTGGAGAGGCCAAGAGATGGTGGGAAAAACCATCAATGCTGCCTGGAGGGGTCGCCTCAGGACAATCACCCCCCCTCCCTCCACGGGGCTCCTAGCCCAGAGGTCCGTCCCTGAGCTCCTAAACGAAAAAACAGAACCGGGCTTTCTCAATGTGTGGCTGTCCTCGTAAAAACCCTCAGTACCGTACAGAAGATTACACAGAGAGCATCAGGGCTTCATAATTTTTCCCCCCACCTTTATTTAACCAGGTAGGCAAGTTGAGAACAAGTTCTAATTTACAATTGCGACCTGGCCAAGATAAAGCAAAGCAGTTAGACACACACAACAACACAGAGTTACACATGGAGTAAAACAAACATACAGTCAATAATACAGTAGAAACAAGTCTATATACGATGTGAGCAAATGAGGTGAGATAAGGGAGGTAAAGGCAAAAAAAAGGCCATGGTGGCAAAGTAAATACAATATAGCAAGTAAAACACTGGAATGGTAGATTTGCCATGGAAGAATGTGCAAAGTAGAAATAAAGATAATGGGGTGCAAAGGAGCAAAATAAATAAATAAATACAGTAGGGAAAGAGGTAGTTGTTTGAGCTAAATTCTAGATGGGCTATGTACAGGTGCAGTAATATGTGAGCTGCTCTGACAGCTGGTGCTTAAAGCTAGTGAGAGAGATGTGTTTCCAGTTTCAGAGATTTTTGTAGTTCGTTCCAGTCATTGGCAGCAGAGAACTGGAAGGAGAGGCGGCCAAAGAAATAATTGGTTTTGGGGGTGACCAGAGAGATATACCTGCTGGAGCGTGTGCTACAGGTTGGTGATGCTATGGTGACCAGCGAGCTGAGATAAGGGGGGACTTTACCTTGCAGGGTCTTGTAGATGACCTGGAGCCAGTGGGTTTGGCGACGAGTATGAAGCGAGGACCAGCCAACGAGAGCGTACAGGTCGCAATGGTGGGTAGTGTTTGGGGCTTTGGTGACAAAACGGATGATGTGACATGATTGAATGACTTGTCTTTACTGTTTATCAGTCTCCACTACAAAGGTAATTTATTTGGTTAGGCCTGCAGAGGTGTCAATACAAGATATAGTCTCAAAGAATCCTGAAGAAGAGTCAGACTAATTCAAAAGGTCTGCAGTAACCAACCTTGGGCTTCAGTAGCCTACCTTGGGCTTCAGTAACCTACCTTGGGCTTCAGTAGCCTACCTTGAGAGCAGTAACCTACCTTGGGGCTGTAGTAAGCTACTTTGGACCTAGTTTGACAGACTCATTAAATGACAGAAAGAATGTCCTAAGTGACAACATATAAAGTGTTCCATTTTTTTTGCGATGTGTGATTTGAGGTATATTTGAGCAACTCTCAAGTGTAAAACTTCGGCCAGGACATAAACCTCATAGTCCAATTTACTGACAATTTTTGCATTAAATTTTGCTCCCCCTGCTGGACATTGTTGGAATACTACTCATTACCACTGAAAATGTTATTCATAATTTTACCATACCAATTTAGGGGCAGTGTCATATCATGGGCTATTTTCCAATTTGTCAATGCACCCACTTAATATTTTTAAGCGCAACACTGACACCTTCATCTGGAAAATGTGTCTTTCATTGTAGGTCAAATTAATGAGGGAAAGGAGTGCCGCGCGTTCACCGGTATGATAATCGAAATAGAATCTAAATGACAGAACACGCTTTGTGACGCGGTGAATGTAAAGAACGTTGTTGACGTTCCTTCCAAATTGCTAACAGATGACTATCAACACGCTTGCCAAACGGTAGGATTTTCCTAAAGTTTATTTTTTGTTGCAAAACTTATGTTTGCAGGCCTATTTAATTTTCACCTCATGTAATGTAATTGACGTGTGAAGAGCGTGGCCAAAGGTAATCTTTTGGCCAGGTGCTTCACCTATTGTTTATGCCTACACAATTATTTGAGCACAAATAATAATTCACAAATATAGAATCATGTTACAAGACTCGTATTTAATGACTCGTGGTAATCTTGTAAACAGTTAATGTAGGCCCAACCTTTATTTGAAACAGACGTTTATTAGCTGAAATGTGTGCTGTTGGCCGGCTATTAAAAAGGACAGGCAGCTATTTGAGATTGCGTTTATTGAAGTAATACAGCATATATATTTTTTACTTTCCAAGGCTTGCATGTACACACACGATAAATTAAACAAGTAGAAATGACCACTGATTTGCAATATAAAGACGAATACATTACTACCTTCATTTGTCAACCAGCCTCCTGTCCACCTCCGTCCTCATGGCTGAAGAAATCAGGAGAATAGCTGCTCTTATTGAGAGAGACCAAGAGCTCATCACTTACATCAAGCACAAGTTTACCACCGACTTCAAAAAAGGTGAGCGAATGGCCCTACTAGGCTACTACAATGTGTCACAATACTTAATGAAAAGCCACTTGAGATCATGGATGACGTTTGAATTAATGCAATGAATTACTGACTGTTAGCACATTTTGCTTTGTGTTTTCCAAGCGCACAGGTACTTACCTGAGAAGGTTGTCACCCGCAGTGACACAAAGTATGTCCTCATACAAAATGACCAGGCCAAGAAGAACTATGACAGGAGACAGGAGATGCTCAGAAAAGGCTTTTTCTCCCCTGTTAACAAGTATGACATATTATATCCTTGACCATTTCCTACACTTTAAAGTTCACTGCCTTCTGAAAGTATTCAGACCCCTTGACTTTTTCCACATTTTGGTAGGTTACAGCCTTATTCTAAAATTGATTACATATTAGTTTTCCCCCTCATCAATCGACATACAATACCACATAATGACAAAGAAAAAACATTTTATGACAGTTTTGCTAATTTATTAAATATAAAAAAACTTAAATATTACATTTACATAAGTGTTCAGACCCTTTACTCAGTACTTTGTTGAAGCACCTTTGGCAGCGATTACAGCCTAGAGTCTTCTTGGCTATGACGCTGCAAGCTACACCTGTATTTGTGGAGTTTCTGCCATTCTTCTCTGCAGATCCTCTCAAGCTTTGTCAGGTTGGCTGGAGAGCGTTGCTGCACAGCTATTTTTCAGGTCTCTCCAGAAATGTTAGATCGGGTTCAAGTCCAGGCTCTGGCTGGGCCACTCAAGGACATTCATAGACTTGCCCTGAAGCCACTCCTGTGTTGTCTTGACTGTGCTTAGGGTCGTTGTTCTGTTGGAAGGTGAACCTTCTCCCCAGTCTGAGATCCTGAGCTCTCTGGGGCAGGTTTCCATCAAGGATCTCTCTGTACTTTGCTCCATTCATCTTTCCCTCTTTCCTGACTAGTCTCCCAGTCCCTGCTGCTGAAAAACATCCCCACAGCATGATGCTACCACCATCATGCTTTACCTTAAGTATGGTGCCAGGTTTCCTCCAAAAGTGGCGCTTGACATTCAGGCCAAAGTGTTCAATCTTGGTTTCATCAGACCAAAGAATCTTTTTTCTCATGGTCTGAGAGGCTTTAGGTGCGTTTTGGCAAACGCGAAGTGGTCTGTCATGTGCCTTTTACTGAGGAGTGGCTTCTGTCTGGACACTCTACCGTAAAGGCCTGATTGGTGGAGTGCTGCAGAGATGGTTGTCCTTCTGGAAGGTTCTCCAATCTCCACAGAGGAGAGCCCTTCTTCCCCGATTGCTCAGTTTGGCCGGGCAGCCAGCTCTAGGAAGAGTCTTGGTGGTTCCAAACTTATTCCATTTAAGAATGAGGGAGGCCACTGTGTTCTTAGGGACCTTTAATGTTGCAGAAATGTTTTGGTACCCTTCCCCAGATCTGTGCCTCAACACAACCCTGTCTCGGAGCTCTACGGACAATTTCTTCAACCTGTTTTTGCTTTGTCATTATGGAGTATTGTGTGTAGATTGCTGAGGATTTGTATTTATATAATCCATTCTAGAATAAGGCTGTAATGTAACAACATGTGGAAAAAGTCTAGGTCTGAATACTTTCCGAAGGCACTGTATAGTATGAATGAAATGTTATTCATTTTCAACTGTGATGGTATCCGTGATGTGTGTGTGTGTGTGTGTGTGTGTGTGTGTGTGTATATACACGTTCAACTTAAAGTAATGCCTTGTCCCTTGGATAGACCATACAAAACAGTGGGAATGCTTTACTCTGACAACGTTGATCTCTTCTCAACCTGGTTAACGTCAGAGGATCAGGAGTCACTGAAGGTGACATACCCACACACACACACATCCGTATTCACAGACACACACACATAATCAACTCATTGTTTTGTTTATACAGTAGTTGTTTTAAAATGACTGGTCCTCACTCAGTCATTCTATGGCAGACACACTGGGACAAGAAGTTTGGCAAAAAGTCAGGAGGTGGAGTGATCTCCAGCAAATTCACTCAGGAGAAGGCTAAAAAGGTGAGAGAGGGAGAAGGGGGAGGGACTTAACTCTAGAATTGGGACCAAACATAATTCATTATCATGTAGTAAATCCTTCTTCATTATCACATTCATGTATTTGATATTTGAATAGTATATATTTCAACACTCTTTAGGAGAACGTCACAGCCCCTCCAATGGAGAGCCAGACCCTGGATGGCTTCCTCCAGCTGAAGCACTACCTGAGGGAGATGGCCTCCATTAGACGTGCTCTCCACGCTGGACGCCCCCTCATACGTTGCCTCAGGGACCAGGTAATGCACTGCGGGAAAACGCAACTCAGGAAACTTCAAAATGTGTTTTTGTTTAGTTCCCCTTAGTTATTAGAATTGTTGCTGAGTATTATTATGGCACTGAGATGTGATTGTTTGTTCTGGACTTCCGGCGATTTGGGTTCTATTCACTGTTGAAAACCTCATTCTTCTTG
This sequence comes from Oncorhynchus keta, assembly GCF_023373465.1. Lineage (NCBI taxonomy): Eukaryota > Metazoa > Chordata > Actinopteri > Salmoniformes > Salmonidae > Oncorhynchus > Oncorhynchus keta. The sequence goes on along the minus strand of NC_068424.1, from coordinate 24,682,113 downwards.
AACTGTATAGAATGTTAGGATCACTTGCTGTAACACGAAGAATACATGTCTCTACTATGTTCTCATTGTAAAGGATAAACAGTCATCGCTAATGACATCATGTGACCGAGCCATGTCAGGTTGGTCACCTAAAGCACAATTACATTTACATTTAAGTCATTTAGCAGACGCTCTTATCCAGAGCGACTCACAATGCAGAATGAATTACAATGCTACTACTACATTCTACTATGTTGACCCCATCCATGCACTCTGATCCTTCTTTCTCTTCAGCTGATAAAGAGACTGTGCCACCAACCCCCATGACCATGAACCAACAGGCACTGGACCCAGAGGAAGAGGAGAACCTACAGTACGTTGTGCACTGTCCCTGTTTGTTTCTCCTGAATGAAGTTTGTAATCAAACCAAATACTGCTACGACACATATATTGCTGCAGTTTTATCCATCATACTCCCATGCAATGCTGGATTTTTCTTACTGATAAGAAATGTTCCTCATAGTTCTGTCTGGGACTTTCTGGTGGCCTTTTCCCCTGCTTGACATACAGCATGTTGTATTTCCCTGTTCTCTTCATAGGAGGATACAGTACAGGAAGCAGAAGCTGTTCTCGGAGAAACTGCAGTGGATCTACATGGTCCTGTGTGGCATCTCTCACATGAGAAACAAAGACCTGAAGACACTGGTGAGACTCAGCTAGTACAACAAAAACAACTAAATAAACAAGAAAAACGCTAAAACAACATGTGTGAGACGTATTATTAGGATTTCTGGAAGACCAGTGGATTTATTGAAAGTTCCTGGGATTTTGCAACCCTATCTATTATTACTGTATGTTGTATTGTTAATATAGGGAGTTTTTCCAAGCCACTGTGCTTCTGCCTCTGCGTTGCTTGCTCTTTGGTGTTTTAGGCTGGGTATCTGTCAAGCACATTGTGACAACTGTTGATGTTAAAAGCGCTTTATGAAATACATTTGATTGATTGATTGGTGATTTAATACTGACAGCCTGTATTCCAGGTTCCTCTCAACAGCAACTATGTGAATGTCATCATGAAGGACACAGAGAAGACCAAAATCATCCTGAAGCAGTCACACAGCTACTACAACCCTCCAGTGAATGCCATCGGACGTCTGGTGTCTCTGGCCCCCGATGACTGTCACAACGGCACCCCTGACGTGTGGGACACCTTCATCGGTCACCAGGATGCCGCAGGTGACAGTCTGTTTTCTATATACAGTATATTGTTTTGTGGTGTTTTCATACAAGCCCTCTTTGTTTCCAACCTCACCTGCACACCTTCATACCTTGTTTTTATTTTATCTTCACTGTTTGTCTTTAAATTAAATTAAACAATAATACATGCTGACCTAATCAATTGGATAATTGGACCACCTATTGGGTGTCGCATGATTCGCGATATCCAAATAGCTTTGAGTGTGCGTCTTAGCCGATCATTAAACTGACTCTCGTGTGGATTTCAGAGCCCTCAAAGATGACCACCATCCGAACCACAGGGTAAGAGAATGATGAACAATAATTTACATGACAACATCAGCTATTGCTGATCTATCCCTCCATACTGTAGTACATTGCTGGTCTATAATCACAGATATAAAGCTCTGCAGTCTGGGCCCAGGCGTAAGGTTGGCCAGCGAGATCCAGACGGAGATGGAGACATACCCCCATGGCTACTACTGCTGCTGGATGAGAACAGTCAGTCTATACAATACCACACACAACAACAACGATGTGCCATGTTCCCACTTAGCAGACACAGCCATTGTGGCTTTGTAACACTTATTGATGTGATTATTGCCCTAAGGCACAGGAAATAAGGAAATAAATGCAGCCAACAGTATCATAGTGAGACTAGACTCCTTGTGCAATGTCACCCTGGTTACATTGTGGCTTGTGGGATTTTGGATTCTGCCACAGCATGAATTCCTGCTGGATTGTGGCATTTGTGTTCCTCACCAACTACGTGCCACCCTTTGCCAAACACATCACTTCAGTACAAATCCCTTGAAATGGCTAAATGATATGTTTGTTTTGGGAATGGCAAAGCTTTCGTTTGAGCCATAGTATTTTTACAATGTGTTCTACAAAGATGAATCCGTTCACTGTTGTGAATAGTGTCTTTCACGTTTTGCTTCTATAGTCACCTGTTTTCTTTTCCGACAGCATCCCTAGAGAAGAAAACAGTCAAGTGAGTGTGAAAAAAAACCAACAAAATGTATTTATCTGTATGTAAAATGGATCATTTATTCACATGGTTGAGATGTAAAGATTAAGCTGCTCTTTTCATTCCCTCACCTAGGCCTAGAGTAGACCAGTCAGCCATGCTGGAGAGAGCCAAGGTCCAATACCTGAATGTGAAGAAGGTTCTAAACATCCAGGTCAAGTCAGGAGTGTTTGAAAAGAAAAAGTGAGGAGGACACTGTCAGCCCTATGACTTGCTGTAGTAGCTCATTGTATTTACTAGAACTATACATTGTGATCCGTGTGAATTTTAAATGTTCAATGTTGTTTTTATGCCCCTTTGCTGTGAAAACCAATTGCCCTCTGGGACAAAATAAAGTTTCAACTTGAAGTATCTACATGTCACAGTCAGGTCGTTTTTATAGAGGATCATTTGTTCTGGATGATGTTCCTGTTAATATAATACATGCCATTCAGCAGGGGCTTTTATCCAAAGCTATTTAGTCATGCATGCATACATTTTATGTATTGGTGGTCCCAGCAGGAATCGATACCCACAACCTTGTGTTACAAGTGCCATACTCTACTGACTGAGCCACACACTACCACACCTGTTGACATAGAGGGTATATGAATAGGAAACCATTCAAGGAGGCGGCAGCGTAGCCTAGTGGTTAGAGCGTTGGACTAGTAACCGGAAGGTTGCGAGTTCAAACCCCCGAGCTGACAAGGTACAAATCTGTCGTTCTGCCCCTGAACAGGCAGTTAACCCACTGTTCCCAGGCCGTCATTGAAAATAAGAATATGTTCTTAACTGACTTGCCTGGTTAAATAAAGGATAAAAAAAGGAACAATTGATCAGTTCTCTGTCCCCTATGGCAATGACAGGAAGTAGAAACACAACCAATTTGAAAACATAAAAGGAGTTGGTTTCAGGCCCACCTTTTCACTGGGAATCAAATGTATGGATTAAAATGTAATGACCAAAAAGTGATACTTTGTCGTCAATATGCCCTACTCGGCGACTCATTTTAGTCCCATTCTCTGTCCTCAGGTACCGTGAGGAAAGGATGAGAACTCTTTTCGATGCTCTAATGGCTTCCAAGACCGATGCTGGTCTGTCTTCGCTCCTTGCCTCTCTGAAGAGTGAGCTGAAGGAGCCCAAATCCACCACTGGTCTCTGGTAGGTGCTTTCTCCCCTCTCTCATACAAACATCATGTGGTACAACTCAACCATTTCAAGTTGCTTAACTCCTTGACTGCTTTTCTTCATCTTCACTTCCTGTAAGAAAATGTTATAGTATTATAAATGGAACAAAATAAATGTTAATCATGTATGAACAGGTTTGCAACACTGCAGAGTGAGGCCACAGAACTGTCCGGAGACAGAGACCCCAAATATAACAGCATACTGCAGAAGATCTCAGCGTTTCAAAGCTTCTCCAACAAAAGGGTCCCCTACTCCCAGGTATGGAAGTCTTTGTCACAGAGAATAGGCAATTGTGTCCGATCTATGCATTGCATTTTGAAATGTTCCCCCTTCCTAGAAGACACAGAAACACTCAACCTGGGTTGTAATTCATTAGTGCATACCGTAGTAAAATGTTTCGTAACGGAAACTCAGAACAAGCGGTTTTTACTGGACAAGAATCACCCTGTTTGTCTGTTTTTTTTTTCCCATTTGGGGCCTAATGAACATGACCCGGTCTCTCATCTACCTCTGAAGGAGAAATTCTGTCTCCTGGTCCTCTCCATGCCAGCCAATCAGCTGCTTCGACCAGCCATACAGGATGCACTGCTCTTCCTCACCGAGAAAGTCCTGCTGCTGTTGCCGCGGCAACTCAAACAGTGGTACCAGTACCTGAAGCTGCCCTTCCCCACCAAGGAATCCTCCTCCTAAAAACAAATAATATCCGCCTGGTCTCTACTTCACTGCCTGTCTACAATGTGGGCCTTGGACTGAAGCCTGGGCTCTTGGTGGGATAGCTGATGTTGAGGGCTCAGGAAAAGGCTTCATGAAATATGTTTGCTGGTTCTGTCAATAAAACACCTTAACATTTAGTATCTCTAAATGTGTTTTTTATCATGTTTTTGAATATTACGCTATTGTGAAGCCCCATTGGGCATGATTTAAGGTTTAATTTATTTGCACCAAAGAAAAGTGATAAACAACAATACAGATAAAAATATATTCATAAACGGTACACAAGTGTTGTTGGAACCCCAAGCGTTTCTATAAAAACCACATACATAGTACAAAAATAAAAGGTTTGTTAAAACATAACAAAACCTACTAATTATAAATGTACAAATGAACCGATCAGCAATCACAAAAAAATAAACCAATGGATCAGATCAGCTTGGAAATGGTTGACAGTAACCAGACCTCTCGCACCCACAGAAGAGGAGAGGAGGGAACTGGGCCGGTTTGACAGCTTGCACCCTGTCATAAATTAAAGGAGAGGAAATCCAGAGAACTCCCTCTCCAAAATCCTCCAGTATTAACCAAAGGAATGTTTTTTTATTTTTATTAACCCCCCCCCCCCCCCTTTGGAGGACAAATACGTTGTTTTTTTTACAGCTTTTCTGCTATATATTTTATATTTTGCATACACATTTTACATGCATGGTACTTTAATTTAAAGCAGTCACAACAATAATACATTACATAAGTTCTTTAATCCCAACCCAAAGGAATGTCTTTGTTAACAGTCTTCCCGCTGAAACTCTTAACACGTTCAAAAAGCGAATACTGGATCAATATTTCTAACATAAGGGCGTGAGGAATGATCAGAAATGAGCTGTAGAAAACTAATGTCATATTGGTTTTTATTTTGTGATGTCATCAAAAAATGTAGAAAGGAAATACAATAACTTTAAAAGTACTTACACTACAGGTATCAAGTCTCCATCCATACATAACGTTGGACTTAAAAAAATGATGAAAGTATTTTTGTTAACATATGAATTGTTTTTAGGGGGTATAATAATCTATTTTTGTGGATATCTGAAGTAGGTGAGTAAATTTGTTCTTATACTTTTTGTAATTTGCAGAACTTTTTATACAACTTGATACTGAGGATTCTTTGAGACCGGTTGGAAACCAATGTTTCCAGAACCCTTCTGCTGCTCTCTTACGTGGTTTAACTAAGGGAAAGCAGTGGTGAAATACAAAGTTGAAAGATGTGAGAAGTCTTGAAAGCAGACTCCACATCAGCCGGATCTATAAACACTCACAATTACTTTTGTCAAATATTCTACATGTACAGTGCCTTCGGAAAATATCCAGGCCCCTTGAATTTTTCAGATTTTGTTAGGTTACGGCCTTATTCTAAAATCGATTAAATATATTTTTTCCCTTGATCAATCTACACACAATACCCCATAATGACAAAGAAAAACAGTTAAAAAAAAATTGAAATATTGCATTTACATAAGTATTCAGACCCTTTACTTTGTTGAAGCACCTCTGGTAGTGATTACAGCCTCGAGTATTCTTGGGTATGACGCTGCAAGCTTGGCACACCTGTATTTGGGGAGTTTCGCCCATTCTTCTCTGCAGATCCTCTCAATCTCTGTCAGATTGGATGGGGAGCGTGGCTGCACAGCTATTTTCAGGTCTATCCAGAGATGTTTGAACGAGTTCAAGTCCGTGCTCTGGCTGGGCCACTCATGGACATAGACTTGTCCCGAAACCTAAGCACCTGCATTCAAGGGGCAGGTTTTCATCAAGGATCTCTCTGTACTTTGCAATATTCATCTTTGCCTCGATCCTGACTAGTCTCCCAGCCCCTGTTGCTGAAAAACATCCCCACAGCATGAGGTTGCCTCCACCATGCTTCACCGTAGGGATGGTGCCAGGTTTCCTCTAGAAGTGATGCTTGGCATTCAGGCCAACGGGTTTCAATCTTGGTATCATCAGACCAGAGAATCTTGTTTCTCATGGTCTGAGATTCTTTAGGTGACTTTTGGCAAACTCCAAACAGGCTGTCATGTGCCTTTTACTGAGTGGCTTCCGTCTTGTCACTCTACCATAAAGGTCTGAGTGCTGCAGAGATGGTTGTCCTTCTGGAAGGTTTTCCCATCTCCACAGAGGAACTCCAGAGCTCTTTCAGAGTGAGCATCGGATTCTTGGTCACCTCCCTGACCAAGGCCCTTCTCCCCCGATCGCTCAGTTTGGCCGGGCGGCAGGCTCTAGGAAAAGTCTTGATGGTTCCTAACTTATTCCATTTAAGAATGATGGATGCCACTGTGTTCTTGGGGACCTTCAATGCTGTAGAAATGTTTTGGTACCCTTCTCTAGATATGTGCCTTGACACAATCCTGTCTCTGAGCTCTACGGACAATTCCTTCAACCTCATGGCTTGGTTTTTGCTCTGACATGCACTGTCAACTTTGGGACCTTTATATAGACCGGTGTGTGCCTTTCCAAATAATGTCCAATCAATTGAATTGACCACATGGTCACTCTTGTGGGCTTATACAGTGGCAAGAACCCTTTGAAAATACCTGGATTTCTGCATAAATTGGTCATAAAATCTGATCTGATCTTCATCTAGGTCACAGCAATAGACACAGTTTGCTTAAACTAATAACACAAACAATTGTATGTTTTCATGTCTTTATTGGACACACCGTGTAAACATTCACAGTGCAGGAATGAAAAGGTATGTGAACCCTTGGATTTAACTAGTTGAGCCTCCTTTGGCAGCAATAACCGTAACCCAATGTTTTCTGTAGTTGTGGATCAGACCTGCAAAACTGTCAGGAGGAATTTTGGAACATTCCTCTTTTACAAAACGGTTTCAGTTAGGCAGTATTCTTGGGCTGTCCGGTGTGAACTGCTCTTTTGAGGTCATGCCACAGCATCTCAAATCGGGTTGAGGTCAGGAACCTGACTGGGCCAGTCCAGAAGGCATATTTTTTTCTGTTGAAGCCATTCTGTTGATTTACTTCTGTGTTTTAGGTCGTTGTCCTGTTGCATCACCCAACTTCTGTTGAGCTAGACAACCAGATAGCCTAACATTCTCCTGCAAAACGTCTTGATAAATTTGGGAATTCATTTTTCCGTCTGATAGCAAGCTGTCCAGGCCCTGAGGCAGCAAAGCAGCCCCAAACATGATGCTACCACCACCATACTTTAGTTGGGATTAGGTTTTGTTTGTGTGCTGTGCTTTTTTTTTTCTCCACACAGTTGTGTGTTCCTTCCTATAATTTCTTCTGTCCACATGATATTTTGCCAGTAGCGCTGTGGAACATCCAGGTGCACTTTTTCATACTTCAGATGTGCAGCAATGTTTTTTTTTTGGATAGCAGTGGCTTCTTCTGTGAGGTTCTCCCTTGAACACCCTCCCTGTTTAGTGTTTTACGTATTGTAGACTTGTCAACGTGTTCCAAAGATTTGTCTTCAGCTGACACTATGATTTTTGTTAACCTCATTGAGTATTCTGCTCTGTGCTCTTGCAGTTATCTTTGCAGGACGGCCACTCCTAGGGAGAGTAGCAGTGTTGAACTTTCTCCATTTATAGACAATTTGTCTTACCGTGGACTGATGAACATCAAGGCTTTTAGAGATACTTTTGTAACCCTTTCCAGCTTTATGCAAGTCAACAATTCTTAGTGTTAGGTCTTCTGAGATCTCTTTAGGTTGAGGCATGGTTCACATCAGGCAATGCTTCTTGTGAATAGCAAACTCAAATTTTGTGAGTTTTTTTATAGGACAAGGCAATTTTAACCAACATCTCATCTCATTGATTAGACTCCAGGTTAGCTGACTCCTGACTCCAATTAGCATTTGGAGAAGTCATTAGCCTAGGGGTTCACATACTTTTCCCAACCTATACTGTGAATGTTTAAATTATGCATTCAATATAGACAAGAAAAATACAATGTGTTTTATTAGTTTAAGCACAATGTTTCTCTATTGTTGTGACTCAAATTTGATGACCAACTCATGCAGAAATCCAGGTAATTCCAATGGGTTCACATACTTTTTCTTTCCACCGTAGATGAGGGGATATAGTTAGCTGGAGTATAAAGTATTCAAAAAGTCCACGTCAGTGGGTGGTTCTCACTTTTAAATAAATGTATATGTTGTAATCCCCCAATAGCAAACAAATGTTATCTTCACTATTAATCCAATGTCAGAATCGGGATATGTATCCAATTACCATCAAAAAATGAATAGGATTGATTTTCTATCAAAAGAGATTCAACATCAATGTTATCAGATGTAAGTGCGAGGCCCTCTCTGACTAAGAATTGAAAATGTTTATGAACAAAAATGGACACTGCTCCTCCCACTAGAGGTTCTACAGCAGTGAACAGCATTATAAGGTGACATGTTATAAAGCACGTTGACGATGAAAGAACATTTTACAGCAGTGGTGGCCAACCCTTCTGGAGAACTACTGGATGTGCAGGCTTTTGCTCCAGCCCCTATCACACCTGATTCAGTCAAAGTTCTGACGAGCAGCTAAGTGTAATCCAGTATGTTGTTGCAGGGCAGAAATAAAACCCTGCACACACAGCAGCTCTCCAGGACGGTATCTTTTTATAATCTAGCTACAGACCATGAAAGTGAAACATAAATATTAAAGTATCTACAATACATCATAATCTGTGTGTGTGTGTGTGTGTGTGTGTGTGTAGCAAACCGTACCTCAAACCGAGGGGGAGAAAATGTGAACCGGTGTCTCACTACCTGAGTGTCACTCACAGTGAAAGGAGGGGGGGGGTGTTCAAAGTAGTGTGTGTAGTAGGTGTGTGTGGTTGAGTGGAATTAAAAGGTAGAAAAATGAATGTGCGGATAATGCAAAGTACATTTAAATGCCAGTGATATTGGAAATAGAGAAAGCGAGAGAGGGAGAAAGAGATGATTTGATGCTCCTACAGAGAACCGTGGCAGGGTTTTATATCCCACTCTCCCACTTTATCAGAATGTTTTAATGGCCGCATCAATCTGGGTTAATCTCATCCTGTCATAGTGTCAGAGGATTGAGACGACTTTAATATGGAGAGTGAGAGACAGAGAGATTTGGAAGCAATAGAAAGAGAAGCGAGAGAGACTGTACTGCACATCAAACACGTAAATCAGTCACAGCATATTTTCTTTGGTGCGTTTGATTTATACATTTGATGTGCAGTAGTCTCTCGCTCCCAATCTCTCTCTCCCCCCACGGGGCATCATTCTCTCCATATTAAAGTCGTCTCAATCCTCTGACACTATGACAGGATGAGATTAACCCAAATTGATGTGGCTATTAAAGCATTCAGATAAAGCGGGGGGTGGTGTAAAACTCTGCTACAGTTCTCTGCAGGGGCATCAAACCATCTCTCTCTTTCTCTCCATATCACTGCCATTTAAATGTACCTTGCATTACCAGCAGATTGCTCTAGCCCCCCTTGAGCTCCTTATAAAGTACCACGGCCACACATTTTATTGATGCAGCAGGTTTTAACCTGCTTCTTATGCATTGCACACCAGAGGAGGCTGGTGGGAGGAGCTTTGGGAGGACAGCCTCATTATAATGGCTGGAAGGGGATATATGGAACGGTGTTAAACACATCTAACATATAGAAACCACGTTTGACGCCATTCTGCAGGGAAATTGTCTGATGTTGTTTGGTGGAACTGTGGGTGTGGGCCTTAATTCATTCCTTTTGGTTGTTTCCCCTTCACATTTTCTACCGAGTTGAATAGGAGGTTATCTGGGGTGAAACATGAGGGAGACAACTTTTACAAGAGCTGCAAACAAGGGAGGCAGAAACCTTTCCGCTTACATAGAGTCATTGCTTACACATGTCGCACATCTGATTTAGTCCCAGATTAGAAGGAAGGAAAACCACAAGCCCTAAAATAGTGTCATTAAATAGTTCTGCATTATGTTGATAGTGGTTGTGGAGATAACAGGCAGTTTCTATTCCAGTCACTAGGTGGCAGCAGAAGGCCTCTGTCAGCGCCTCCTTAGAGATTTACTGATATCAGGAGGTTCAAAACATCAATGTGTATGTCAGTATTCAAGCTAATCTTACCATTCTGGTTTGCCGCAACTGGAAAAGACTAATGTGTGTGAAGAGATGGAGGGAGAGGAGCGTGATGAAGGGCCTGAGTAACTACTGATAATGTCTGAGTAATTCCAGACTATGTGCAGTGATAAGGCTGTGATGCAGTGAAGAAAGGAAAACATGACAAGGTGTAGGTAGGTATCAATTTTTTTTTATCCCTAAACTGCAGCATCGGACAAATTTTAAAGCGGTAAACCATGTTGCAGGCTTTCATGAACACCAGGGTGATGTGTTCAGAACAAGACACATTTCCCCCCCCAGCAACACACACACACTTTCGCTTACTATTAACACACACACATACACAATAGCGATGCAGAGCACTGGAGCGGGGAGATCAAACAGTAGAACACTGACAAAGGGTTCACAGAGCCAGCCCAAGGAATGAAGACTCCATTAACAGATGCACATGATCATGCCTTTCCATATTCCACAAAGAGAGAAATGAGGACCGTTATTAATGTGACACCCACCACCTCTTCTCAACCCAACTCCCAAATCACAACTGTCATTTTCTGATATATAGAAAATATAGATATAAATATATTCCTACAGTACATTCTCTAGTTTAAGACTGATTAATATGAGCCTATTGGTTCAAAATATTTACAAAGGTTCATGCGTCCACGATATACTTATAGTATAATAAATAGTCAACAAACATCATTACAGCATCAAGACGGATATTTCCTTCAACATGAACTAAGCAATTGAACGGTACAGCAAACTGTGATTATCAGCATTTACTAACCTGTTGGGGAGGGGTCCGGTGTGCGCGTGTCACCCTTTTCAGCGGTCACCAGTCACCACTTCTGACCTAATGAGCCCAGTAAACAAAAGGGGCCGGGAGTCTGGGACTACCAGATTGGCTACTGCCTGATTGGCTACTCCAGCCTGGAGTCAAGAAAATGGACACTAGGGCAAGTAGGAGAAGAGTTTAGGGTTTCCTCAGTATGAAGGGAAACAGTCACCAAACTAACAGCAGTAGTCATTTGCTTAACTGACTATTGCCATCATGTCTACATTGAGATAAGGCATAACATATCAAATGACCATCGTCATCATCATCAATACAATTACAACAATTATTTTTTCATCAAAATAAGCAGGCTTAATGTAAGCTTATTTGCCCAGTGGTTGCTTTGTCTGTGACATAATGAATGACAAAGGACACTTTGTATGGTAGGTGAAATGTGGGGGAAATATATCAATATCATATGTCCTCTTACAGCTTAAATATAAGAGGCTCTTTAAACAGAATGGTGAACTAAATGCTAAGGTAGCAGAGGTCTGCAGAAGCACCAAGTGAGTTTGTCCTCCAGGCTGTCTGTGTGTGTGTGTGTGTGTGTGTGTGTGTGTGTGTGTGTGTGTGTGTGTGTGTGTTTGTGTGTGTGTGTGTGTGAGAGAGGCAGACAGACAGAATAAAAGAGAGTGAAGAAGAGAAATGTTGAGAGAGGAAGAAAGTGTGTCAGTGAAACACAAAACACAGACAGAAACAGAGACAGGAAAAGGAGAGAGAATGAGTGGGGGTAAAGAATCCAAGATGGGCTGAGTTTTGGCACAGTGGTTGCTAGGTGACGAACTGAGGGTGCACAAGAAGCACCTTCTTTGAGGTTGCTTCTCTCATTATGAACAGAGTGACCCCCTTAGGGCACTGAGGGCAGGGAGAGGGGGAGGGGAATTGCAGAGTCAGGTGGCCAAACCACATTTGAGTCTTTGTTTCCCAAATCGATCACACATAGCTAGATTACTAGCTATACTGAAGCAGGAAACCCCAATCTCCTCAAGTGTTTGTAAATGCTGGCACAGCAAGGAGAGCTAAAATATACACATTTCAGCAACACACACACTTAACATTTTGAACTGTAACATCTCCCCCGTGTTTCAAGTTTTGTTCTTTTTTGAAGCCAAGAGCTGGATGCATTGCAAGAACCCCCAAGCGAAGTGAGCAATGACAATAAGTAATGTGACTGGTCTTCTTTTTCCCCCCCATACTAGACAGACAGTGACTACAGTGTCTCAGACAACGGCACCCCTACAGTGCTCTCAGGGTAATACCTTCAGGTACAGTGATACACGTCTTCCAGTTGTATTGACCGCAGTAGTAATACTCCAGGTGTTGCAGCTTTGATGGTAATACAGCAATTGTCCATTCAAATCCATATCCATTTTATCATAAAACATAACCAATATTAGCTGATACCCGAAACATACACTTTATAAAAAAAAAGAAATTTAAAAAAGAAATTACATCACGGGTGTCAAACTCATTCCAAGGAGGGCAGAGTGTCCGCAGGTTTCGCTCCTCCCTTGAACTTGACTGATGAATTAAGTAAATAGTAAGGAACTCCCCACACCTGGTTGTCTAGGGCTTAATTGAAAGGAAAAAAACAAAACCTGCAGACACTAGGCCCTCCGTGGAATGAGTTTGACAGCCCCGGATTAAATTCAAATGTATAAATCAAATCAGCAGACATCAGATGCATGAAATCTTATAATTTCAGACATTAAATATTCAACAATTTAAATACCCAACCCATTTTACATCAACTGGCCTGGATATTTACACTGAACAGAAATATAAAACGCAACATGTAAAGTGTTGGTCCCATGTTTCATGAGCTGAAATAAAACATCCCAGAAATGTTCTATACACACAAAAAGCTTATTTCTCTCAAATGTTGTGCACACATTTGTTCACATCGCTGTTCATGAGCATTTCTCCATTGACAAGCTAATCCATCCACCTGACAGGTGTGGCATATCAATAAGCTGATTAAACAGCATGATCATTACATAGGTGCACCTTGTGCGGGGGACAATTTAAGGCCACTCTAAAATGTGCAGTATTGTCACAGATGTCTCATGTTTTGAAGGAGCGTGCAATTGTCATGCTGACTGTAGGAATGTCCACAAGAGCTGTTGCCAGAGAATGTAATGTTAATTTCTCTACCAACGTAATTTTAGAGAATTTGGCAGTACGTCCAGACCACGTGTAACCACGCCAGCCCAGAACCTCCACATTTGGCTTCTTCACCTGAAACTGTGGGTTGGCACAACTGAAGAATATCTGCACAAACTGTCAGAAACCGTCTCAGGGAAGCTCATCTGCGTGCTCGTCGTCCTCACCAGGTTCTTGACCTGACTGTATTTTGGCGTCGTAACCGACTTTAGTGGGCAATTGCTCACCTTTGATGGCCACTGGCACGCTGGAGAAGTGTGCTCTTCACGGATGAATCCTGGTTTCAATTGTACCAAGCAAATGGCAACGTATGGCGTTGCGTGGGCGAGTGGTTTGCTGATGTCAACGTGGTAAAACAGAGTGCCCCATGGTGACGGTGGGGTTATGGTGTGGGCAGGCATAAGCTACGGACAACGAACACAATTACATTTTATTGATGGCAGTTTGAATGCACATAGAATCCGTAACGAGATCCTGAGGCCCATTGTCGTGTCATTCATCTGCCACCATCACCTCATGTTTCAGAATGCAATTTTTTTTTTTTCACCTTTATTTAACCAGGTAGGCTAGTTGAGAACAAGTTCTCATTTGCTACTGCGACCTGGCAGAATTCAGGGCCCCATGTCGCAAAGATCTGTATACAATTTCCGGAAGCTGAAAATGTCCCAGTTCTTGGCCTGCATACTCACCAGACATGTCACCCATGTTTGGGATGCTCTGGATCGATGTGTACGACAGCGTTTTCCAGGTTGCGACAATATCCAGCAACTTCGCACAGCCATTGAAGAGTAGAATAACATTCTACAGGCCACAATCAACAGCCTGATTCAACTCCATGAGAAGGAGTCGCGCTGCATGATGGAGGTCACACCAAATACTGACTGGTTTTCTGATCCACGCCCCAACCTTTTCGTTTAAAGTGTCTGTGACCAACAGATGCATATCTGTATTCCCAGTGATGTGAAATCCATAGATTAGGGCCTGAGAAATTTATTTCAATTGACTGATTTCCTTCCATGAATTATAACTCAGTAAAATCCTTGCAATTGTTGCATGTTGTGTTTATATTTTTGTTCAGTGTAGAAGAAAATGGTAAGGTGCCTATAGAGCAGTGATCCTCAAACCTCTCCTCGGGGACCACCAGCCATTCCACGCATTTGATCTATTCCACCTAATTCAACTAATTGTCAAGCCCTTGGTTGCATTCCCCTGGTCAGAAGTTGCATGACTCAACCAATGGTCACGTGCCACCTCATCAACTGTGCCTGTCGGGCACCAGATTGCTCTAACATATCTGATACGCAAAATACCCATCCAGGCATTGTAATAACTGAATGTGTCATCAATGTGAGGGCAGAGAAACAACCCTTGACAAGGTGAATCAGGAAAACATTTGGGGGTTCCAGAGGAGCGGTTTGAGGAGGACTACTCTACAGCACCTTAGCAAGATGTAGGATTAAGCCTAAATACACATGGGTGCTGGATCAAACCCGGCAAAGGGACTCCTCTCTACTTTGCAATGATCCTTTCTCCCCTACATTGATATTACATGATAATAAGTTTGATTCAGCATACGTTATGTGAAGTGTTCGCAAGGGTTTACTTCAAGTGTTTCATTTAATTTAGTCCCCATTTCTTTCCTGTCATATATGTAAAGCTATAGAGTTTTATCCAGACTGAAAGACTGGGGACTAAACCACGGTTCCTACGTCCTCCCTAGAAGGCCTCAACAGGGGACTTCCTCTCCTGTTCTCTGGGTGCAGTTTTAGAGGAGCATTGTTTGAAACAAGGCCCTTGACCCGGGATAGGAATATAGGGGACTAACAGAGAGAGTTGGAAAGAGCACATCTTTAGACGTTGCTCTATGTCTCCATCCTTTAAATGGCAAAGTCCATCAAGTAACCGGGGGGTTCTTATACCATAGTGTGCAACTTTGGAGAGTTTATTCCAGTACAATGTTTTCCAGGTTTCATTGAAAAGATCAAGGCATGTTTATGGTATAAAAGGTCCTCAGTGGACAAAGGGGAAAGTCTACAGTATTGATAAGCTATTATGATCTGCAATGGTATAACAGGTGACATCTTATCATGTTTCTATGCAGAACACATCATGGTCACCCATCAGTGAGATAGTATTTACAGAACTTGGGAAAGGTCAGCGGGCATGTGAGAAGCTTGTCTTGTTGGTTGAAAAGCTACTGAAAAAAATAACTTTGCGCGACACAAATGCCAAATGAACTAACTGGAGCATGGTCAGAAAAATATGAGATGTTCCAAAACCCACTGTCAAACACAATATATCACATCCATGAAACATGAATACAGGGCAAAATGGCCGACTGGACAGATGATAACGGTTAAATAGCTACAAATCTTAAAATGGCTGCACCTATCAACATTTATTACAAATTAGGATCACATGATTAAAAAATGTCTATATACTCCAACCAAAGTAGTCATTGTCTTCAGACATTCCACAGTATGGACCAACACACAGAGAAACTGAATACTAAAAGGCCTCTCTTACCTCAACTGTCACCCACGAACTAGACTTCTTCTCCCGACACAGTACGAAATCAGTCCAAAATTAAAAATAAATAATTTTACACTGAACAGTGTGTGTATCAAAACATGTTCCAGTTCCTGTCTTTTGCAGATAGTTTAAAAACAAATAAAATACATACAGTACATTTATATCATGACACATTTTAAACCATATTCACTTTTTTGTATTATACAAGACCGTGGAAAAGTAGGCAAACGCAGATGGTGATATACAGTAGCATAATTTGAGAACACAATCAACATTGGGGAAACAATAAGATCGAGCTTGAATAAAATACAAAAATGTTTTGGCTTCGTGAATTTATGCTACTGTACTACCATTATCTCTTGTAACCTGTGTGGATAGTGATGTGGATAGTGATGAGGTGAAAACCAGAGGTCTTCTCAACATAATTTTAAAAAATAGGCCATGTTCTACTTGCCCTTCTGTTAGTAGTACTAAGCTACATATTCACACAAACTATAAAGAGTCACAAAACACTAGCCTTTACAAGCAGATGGAATGTTTCATGCGTGGAAGTGTCCCATTCATGCAGTAACCCAGAGGGACACTATTACTGATCGTTTCACTCTACATCGCTGCTGTTGTGTAAGAAGCTTTAATCGCATGCACCGCTAACCTAGCTGGCTAAGCTAAGGATATTAGCTTAGCAAAAGGCATAACCTTGAGATTGAAAACATGGGGATAGAAAACATGTGCCTAGGTTTTACTCACAGCATAGCATGGGATTGCACCACCATCCACAGATTATGTGTCGGTCTATTGCATATGGACGTTACTACAAAAACGAGAAGCAGGCAAAAAAAGGCATTCCCTTGATTCAGGCAGGATGACAATTCTGAGTGCGAATGAGTGGGGACCCATCACACTTTTTTTTTTGCTTAGGATGACTTAATTCCACTAGCCTGGAGCTCTGATTGGATTTATTGCATACTTAACCGGAGGAGGGGACCTCACTAAAAGCCCTACCAGACAAACAATTGATTTCTCTGCGTTTTTCTTCTCTGGTTTCACACACAGCAGACATACACAGAGACAGGGTCCGAAGCCCCCTGGGGATTAAACATTCACCTCTCTAGAGGTCCAGTTAAACCACTGTTGTCCCGAGTGTAGCATCCATAGCAACGTCTTTTTCTTTTTGGAGGTGCTCTTTATTCCTCCACTTTCTCAGAGTCACGATGCGCGGCGTAGTGATTCCAGAATAGATCATGCAGAAGAGAGGACAATGAGATTGGAGAGAGTTCATCACTGTTCACATCTTTTTTTAGGGTAGCGATCCAATGAGGGCACAGTGACAGCTCTCTCACCCCCAGTCTCTAGCACCAGACAGCCATTTAGGTGCCAGTGCTAGCAGTAGAGAGACATCCTGCTGCGCCGCATGGCCTCACTGATAAGGTACGCCGGGCTTACCTCGGGCTCCTCTTTCATTACCTCAATGTTCTGCCACTCGCCGCACTGGTTGGACTTCTTGATGGTGTCCACCACGCAAAGTGCGTACAGGCAGTCCTCAAATGTGGCCGCCATAGTCAGCGGCCTTTCATCCCACGTGCGCCGGTCGTCCTGGTCCTCAAAGGCCTGACGCACCGCCTGCACCATACGGATGGTTCCTGTCAGGTAGGGCGAAGGGATGTCACTGAAAGCCTTCTCCGGTAGGGAGGCCTTCTCCAGAGGGGTGCTGTCTTTCAGAAGTAGCTCCGGCCCTCCCTCCGTGGTGTTCTTCTGGCCGTACAGGTCCGTGCCGCTGACCGTCAGCCGGCCCACCGTGCCCACCACGATCACCTCCTGGCGGAAGTCACCAGGCACGTTGAAGTTGAGTGTGACGGTGCAGCAGGCGCCGCCCTCCAGCACCATCTGGAAGGTGCAGAAGTCGTCACTGGTGATCTGTCGGATGCCGCAGATGTGCTCCGTCTGCTTGACGAAAGTCTTGAGGAAGCCGTGCACCTTGGCCGCCCGCTGGCCCGTGAGAAAGGTGAGCAGGTCAATGATGTAGCTGCCTACCGAGTGCAGCCCTCCACCGCCCATCAGGTCGTCACAGCTCCAGTTGTACTTCTTACCCAACAGGCTGCCGCTGTGGACCTGGGCCTCGCAGACCAGCAGCTCCCCCACGTAGCCCTCCTCCACTAGCTCCTTCATGCGTACGAAGGCGGGAAGGAAGCGCAGTACGTTTCCCATGATGCTCAGCAGCTTGGGGTAGTACTGGGCGGCCGACATCATGCGAAAGGCATCCAGTGGGGTGGCGGTTCGGTCACAGATCACATTCTTACCGATACCTAGGTAGTGGGAGAGAGAGAGGCCAATGTTACTCACACGTAGCCATAATACCCTCCTCTCCATGAAAACATCACCTGAAGAGACATTAATCAGTGCAAAAAACAGATACCCCCTCCCCCTGACTAGCTGACACAAATATTCTAACATAGCCTCTCCAAAACTATTTTAAACCCACGGGTCAACAAGTGATTCTGAAAATGAAACATGAGAAAACATTCTAGAAGCTTTGTCAATACTGTTGTTTTTCTGAGAGGAAAGAGTCAGTCTGTCTGTCATGAGTGTACCTACTGTACAGATAGGGTTGACTTTAGACTGCTGTGGGAAGCAAATGAGAGTGAAGACACCAAAGGGATGAGGAGAGGGAGAGAGAGAAACCTCATTAGGCCCTCTTTTAATTCCACTACTTACCAAACCCCCAGTGGTGCTGTGCTCACAACCTCATTACAGATATCTATGAGGAATACAGCTGCTGCAAAAAGAACACTGGGCAAAACATAGCTTCTATGAACCAAGTAACAGCAGAGCAGACTGAGGGAGAGAGAGAGAGAGAGAGGCTATTCACACACTGCCCTGACTGTGCCACGAGAAAGGCTAAAACAATTAACATAGAGCCGCTAATAGCCCATTACACCATTACGCTCAAGGGCACATTACTCCGAGCTGAGCAATTACCCTATTCATAACTCTCAGTGTCTGCAGTGACTTTGAGAAACAAAATGGACACCAGACAGCCAATAAAATAAAAGCAATGGGGAATTGTGGATGGCCAATCAAAAGATTGTATATACAAAAAAAGTTTAAAAAGAAGACCCTCCACCACCCAATGGTAATGAAAGCATTCTGGTAATAGAAGGCCAATGGATACCCCCCTACACCACCTGATTCCTGGCCAGCCTGCCCCCCATGAACACAATGCTCCCTGTAATTAATCCAGTCACATTGATGAACAGCAGGGGTGGGAAAACATCCAACCCCTTCAAACCCCCTCCTTTGCCCATTCCACATCCCAACCACCCCTATTTAGAGGCACCAATCACTTCCTAAATATCCCCCCAACCCATGTGAAGAACAGGCAGGCGGCACCCAGAGACGTTTTGGAACTGAAACTTCCCAGCTAATCTCCCATTAGCGCCGAACGACTAGATCCAGCCAGGCCAGGAAATTAATCCCCTTGACCCAGTTCTCCGGTGCGATGGAAAAAACCTTCCCACCGGACAAAGGCACCGAGGCTGGCTACAGTGCACCCTTATCGAGGAGGCCTGACCCCAGGTCTGCACCCCTGCGAAAAGTTAAGCGCCGCCGGCTCTCAGTTAAACAACTTGGCACATAGGCCTGCAGTGAGTGAGAGCTAGTGACAGACAGCCAGGCTGCTAGCGAAAGGCTAAACTGAGCCGGTCTTAGCCTAGCCTATAATGTTCCTGTCACAATTTCTCACGCCTATGAAAAGCGGCCCTTTTACAAATCCATTCTCACACCAGCTCACGCTGTGTTGATGTGTTACGTCTGAGGCCTTTACTGTGCAGACAGCTCTTCAAGTCATGAGTGGCCTTCCCCTCACTTCCTGTCTGAAAGGTTGCTAGCTAGATTCTGGAGGTCACACTGAAGGTCATCAGTCGAGCTCAACAGCACCTGAGTGGAATGGGGAGTGTGTGTATGAGAGCAAAGCTAGAGGGAGCGGGATTGAGTGTGAGGAAGAGAGTATGCAGAGGACATGGAGAGGGGGAGAGAATGAAAGAGAGGTGCACATGTGAGTGAGACAGAGAGCTAAAGTGGTAAAGGGAAATCAACCAAGAGACAGAAAGAGAGAGAGAGAGCGAGAAAGAAAAAAGGTGGAGGAGAGCTTATTCCATCATGTGGCCTGCGGTACACACTTCCTGTGCTGCTGGCGGATTAGAGAAGCCAGTCTAGCGCTAATGACTAAAGCTTTGCAACAGGCAGACAGAGGCTTCTTACAGCCAGGGCACATAGAAATAGAGGCGGTCATTGCTAACTGTGTTAGCCAACGCTAACAAAAGTGAAGATTCCCTAGTAGAAATACAGTACTGACCGTGTTAGCCAATGCTAGCTGGGGTGAAGTGTGTATCTCACAGGTAGTGTCTACGTCCCAGTGGGAGTCCGGTAATGGAGCAGAAAAAGCCTCTGGCATCGCAGAACAGCCCCTTACCATCAATAATGCATGTTAAGCGCCAGGCATACAGTAGTTCAAAGAACCCACTAGCTGTGTCTGACAGAGTGAGGAAGCTGGCAGTGGGAATTCCACCCCATGCTAAGCATGTGGTCAACACCAGATTGCCATTTCAGAGGGCAGAGCTGACACTGCCCTTCTCGTTAAACCTAACCTGGGTTTCTCATGTTTTGAAGTCATCAAGTGTCATGAGCAGCCATAAACATCCTTGGGTGCTTTTGATTTTAAGATGCCTGTCAGAAACACCTACTGTACATGAGACAATCCCGTCATCTCAAGGATTCTCATGTATCCCTAGAGACACCCAGTCTATGACTTTAAATTTACTAGACAAGGACTGTAGGTGAACAGAGACATATGGAGTGACAATATACATTTTTTCCATCACAGTCTCAATAGCCTATCATAGGCAGAAACTGTTTTAAATTTATTTTGTTTTATATAAGCTACTACTGTTGACAGCATTAACACAAATCCATGTTTAAATCAGAGTGAGTCATGAGGTCTCATAGCTCTGGTTAATAAGGAAGCACCTACTGGAACATCTCCCATGGGACATACTCTACACATTTAATATTAACAGCACGTAAGCAATGACAACTTCTTACATCATACAGTAGCACGATAAAGGACTATTTGATAGGAGAGGGAGCAGAGAAAACCTCCAAAAAATCTGGGCCAACAAAACCCACAAATTCAAGCATGGAAAATGAGCAGCGAACACTGTTAAGACCACTGATTAGCAGTAAGCCACTGGCATGTGGACACCACACAGCTTCAAGATCAGTCATGGTTTCCAATGGGCGATGTGCCCATTTCTCTTCAAAATAAAACCATTCAAACAGATCTAATATGAATGAGCAGCCTAATTGTCACTAGGCTCCAAGAATCGCATCTTCATTCTCAATTACCCATCATCTGTCACTGGGAGGAATTAAACGTGAAAAGGGAGGAGAAGAAGTAGGGGGGAACCCACTTAACGCCACAGAGGTAATCACACATCCCCTCCAGTCATCAACACTGGAGAAAGGAATACAACTGCCTTTTCAGAGAGAGAGAAAGAGAGAGAAAGAGAGATGGAGAAGAGCATGCAAACTGATGGCTACACCTAACTTACACCTATCTAAACTCAGCATGAAAAGAAACGTGGACCCTGGCTTTCAAAGATAATTTGTAAAAATCCAAATAACTTTACAGATCTTCATTGTAAAGGGTTTAAACACTGTTTTCCATGCTTGTTCAATGAACCATAAACAATTAATGAACATGCACCTGTGGAACGGCCGTTAAGACACTAACAGCTTTCAGACTGTAGGCAATTAAGGTCACAGTTATGATCACTTAGGACACTATAGAGGCCTTTCTACTGACTCTGAAAAACACCAAAAGAAAGATGCCCAGGGTCCCTGCTCATCTGCGTGAACATGCCTTAGGCATGCTGCAAGGAGGCATGAGGACTGCAGATGTGGCCAGGGCAATAAATTGCAATGTCCATACTGTGAGACGCCGAAGACAGCACTACAGGGAGACAGGACGGACAGCTGATCGTCCTCGCAGTGGCAGACCACGTGTAACAACACCTGCACAGGATCAGTCATCCGAACATCACACCTGCGGAACAGGTACAGCTTGGCAACAACTGCCTGAGTTACACCAGGAACGCACGATACCTCCATCAGTGTTCAGACTGTCCGTAATTGGCTGAGAGAGGCTGGACTAAGGTCTTGTAGGCCTGTTGTAAGTCAGATCCTCACCGGCAACAATGTCGCCTAGGGGCACAAATCCACCGTCGCTGGACCAAACAGGACTGGCAAAAAGTGCTCTTCACTGATGAGTCGCGGTTTTGTCTCACCAGGGGTGATGGTCGGATTCACGTTCATCGTCAAAGGAATGAGAGTTACACCGAGGCCTGTACTGTGGAGCGGGATCGATATGGAGGTGGAGGGTCACAGCATCGTCGGACTGAGCTTGTTGTCATTTCAGGCAATCTCAACGCTGCGCGTTACAGGGAAGACATCCTCCCCCCTCATGTGGTACCCTTCCTGCATGACATGACCCTCCAGCATGACAATGCCACCAGCCATACTGCTCATTCTGTGTGTGATTTCCTGCAA
The DNA here is from genome assembly GCF_023373465.1 of Oncorhynchus keta. Taxonomy (NCBI): domain Eukaryota; kingdom Metazoa; phylum Chordata; class Actinopteri; order Salmoniformes; family Salmonidae; genus Oncorhynchus; species Oncorhynchus keta. Next base: position 24,659,747 of record NC_068424.1, on the reverse strand, counting down.
GACAGGAATGTCAGTGTTCTGCCATGGCCAGCGAAGAGCCCGGATCTCAATCCCATTGAGCATGTCTGGGACCTGTTGGATCGGAGGGTGAGGTCTAGGGCCATACCACCCACAAATGTTTGGGAACTACCAAGGCACCTGCCTTGATAGAAGAGTGGGGTAACATCTCAGTCCATGAGGAGGAGATGCACTGCAGTACTTAATGCAGCTGGTGGCCACACCAGATACTGACTGTTACTTTGATTTTGACCCCCCCCTTTGTTCAGGGACACATTATTCAATTTCTGTTAGTCACGTCTGTGGAACTTGTTCAGTTTGTCATAGTTGTTGAATCTTGTTATGCTCATACAAATATTTACACATGTTAAGTTTGTTATAAATAAAACGCAGTTGACAGTGAGAGGACGTTTCTTTTTTTTTTGCTGAGTTTTGTTCATTCAGATCTACAAGAACTGATGGGTTAGGAAGAGGAACTAGGGGTTGTGATTAGACCAGGAAGAGTGACTGGTCCCTCCCCCAATCACTAGACTTGTCCCAGATGTGTCACTGTCACAAGTGTGGCCAGAGACTAGGATAGTAGTGCCACACCTCGCCATAGTGAGACACCCCATGCCTCCTAAATCCCTCTGCTGACCGCATTACCTCAGGGCTTAAAATACACACCTGCGTATCATCATTCCATCTCCCCCTGGAACAGAGGCAGGTAAAACTGGTTCCGTCTCTTCTATGGGGCAAACGAAGACGTGTGATGCACAATAGACACCTCTTAGCCTATCACAGTGGCTTGCTCAGATTGCAATCTGATTGAAAGAGAGGGTGATTATGGGAGAATATGGAGGTGGGTGTAAATGAATTGTGCGCTCAGAGAAGGGTGAAATGCAGCAGCAGCATCATTATGACAAAGGGCCGGCGGGCTTCCCGTGGCGCTAGCTGTTCTGCTTACCACTCCACTGTGCCAAATAAATCCCAATATTCTAATGACCAACCCATCCCCACCAGATGTACATCAAGGAGCCAGGGCAGGCGTGACAGGAGCAAGACAAGCCCTGGGAATAGTGTGTTTGCTATTAATGATGGTACGAAAGTGACATACAGACGCACACAACTGCACAAACACTGCATAGACACTATATAAATAAAAGTATGTGGATTCGGCTATTTCAGCCACACCCGCTGCTGATGGGTGTATGAAATCGAGCACACAGCCATGCAATCTGCATAGACAAACATTGGCAGTAGAATGGCCTAGCTAATGAGCTCAGTGACTTTCAATGCGGCACCGTCATAGCATGCAACCTTTCCAACAAGTCAGTTCGTCAAATTTCAGCCCTGCTGGTGCTGCCCCGGGCAACTGTAAGTGCTGTTATTGTGTAGTGGAAATGTGTAGGAGCAACAACGGCTCAGCCTCAAAGTGGTAGCCCACACAAGCTCACAGAACAAGAGTGCCGAAGCGAGTAACGTAAAAATCGTCTGTCCTCGGAGCTTCATGAAATGGGATTCAATGGTCGGGCAGCCTCACACAAGCCTAAAATCCCCATGCGTAAAGGATGCCAGGAGAACGCTACATGCCTGAATGCATAGTGCCAACTGTAAGGTTTAGTGGAGGAATAATTGTCTGGGGCTGTTTTTCTTAATTCCAGTGAAGGGAAATCTTAATGCTCCAGCATTCAATGGCATTCTAGACGATTATGTGCTTCCAACTTTGTGGAAACACTTTGGGGGAGGCCCTTTCCTGTTTCAGCATGACAATGCCCCTATGCACAAAGCGAGGTCCATACAGAAAAGGTCTGTTGAGATCGGTGTGGAAGAACTTGACTGGACTGCAGAGCCCTGACCTCAACCCCATTGAACACCTTTGAGATGAATTGGAAGGCCGACTGCGAGCCAGGCCTAATCTCCAAGATCAGTGCCCTACCTCACTAATGTTCTTATGGTGGAATGGAAGCAAGTCCCCGCAGCAATGTTCCAAAAAACTTCCCAGAAGAGTGGAGGCTGTTATAGCAGCAAAGGGGGGACCAACTCCATATTAGTGCTCATGATTTTGGAATGAGATGTTTGAAGAGCAGGTCATGTAGCGTATATTGACAAAATATGTAGTGCAAATTCATGATGCAAAAGCACAATAAGGCAAACGCACATGTCATGCACAAGCTGCATAAAATGACAATATGTACACCGAAGTGCATTGCAGTCCAATTACGCACGCACACACACACTTATCCAGCGTTCGTGCACATTAAACAATAAGGTTGAGGAAGGAAGCCAGAGGAGGGTGACTGTAGAGGAGGGGAAATGGGACTTAGGTAGTGGTGGAGGAAGCTTGTTACAGAGAGAGCAGAAGCTAGAGGCAGTCTGTGTCTGTGGTATTGAATTACAGGTCCCCCTAGGCAACATAGCCTATCACACCCTGCACCATCGACCCACAGCCAGCTGCAGCAGCAAACACACCCAGAGAGGAGTGTCCACATCCAGGCACACAAGACAGGTCAACAACCTCTCTTCTGGGATACTGGACAGAGAGCCGTAAGGCTAATGCTAATTATGGTTGGAATTTAGCTGGTAGTTGTGTTTTCACCTCCACACAGTTAATAACCAGAGCCCCAAATCAGGCTAAACGTCAAGGAGTAGAGCTGGAGAATAAGCCTGGATAACAAAACTGGGCAACAACTGCACTGACCGAAAGTCCAATGTGGAAAATCCAGGTGGATTAAAATATTCAAATGGATGCTTCTGTGTGACAGCTGAACACAAGGCCCCCTCTACTTTAGGATGCCAAAAATAGAAGCGGCTGAAAAAAAAAACGGGGAAAACCAGTTAATCATGAACGCTGTCATGTGTACATGCCTCTCTGGGGCAGAGTCAAGACAATGTGTCTGTCTGCGAGACAGATTGATCTTCAGATAGGAAAATGACAGCTTTTATAGTGTGGAACAGGGAAAGGGTATACCAGATCAGTTGCATTCAACCAAAATGGATCTTCCACATTTAACCCCAAACCCTCAAACCCTCTGAATCAGAGCGGTGCGGGTCGCTTTCGTCCAAATCGTCGGCGCCCAGGGAGACGTAGTTGTTGGGGGTTAACTGCCTTGCTGAAGTGCAAAACGGACCATTTGTCCACCTTTCCCGCTCAGTGATTCAAACCAGCAACCTTTCGTTTACTGGCCCAACACTCTTAACCGCTAGGCTACCTGCCGCCAGGGAATTATGCTGCCGTTGTACAGGACCCTCTGTTACCTTGCAGTCTTTTTCATTTGTGGATGCTATATGACTGTGTGTGTGTGTGTGTGTGTGGTGGCGCAGTGTACAAGACTAAGTAGAATGAGTGGGCTTCCAAAGATCAAAGTGTGTCGTCTGCTAGCAACCCGGTGGAAAAGTAATTAGCCCAGCCATTGAACACAAGGCCACAATGTTCTGCCCAATCAGTGTTTAATCAACCAAGGCTTTTTCAGAAGCTTACAGACTCATTATCAACTTACACTGGTGGATGGGAGAGAATGTGCTGATATCGTTGGTAACGATAAAAACCTGCAGAAGGGGGGTCAAACAAACAAAATCCATTATGATTGCATGAACGAGCAAAAGATAGTGGCTTTAACTCAAAGCAAAGACGCAAAGATGTAGACTAGCTAATGGAGTGCCAAACAATGACTTGAATCAAACGTATGCTAAGAATGTGCAACATTCTCGGTCAGTAGGACAGAAAACTATTTCTCTGAGGAAGTGCTGACAACAACCTCTCCCTCAACCTGATCAAGACAAAGGAGATGATTGTGGACTACAGGGAAAAAGAGGACCGAGAACGCCCCCATTCTCATCGACGGGGCTGTAGGGGAGCAGGTTGAGAGCTTCAAGTTCCTTGGTGTCCACGTCACCAACAAACTAACATGGTCCATGCACACCAGGACAGTCATGAAGAGGGCACGGCAAAACCTATTCCCCCTCAGGAGACTGAAAAGATTTGGCATGGGTCCTCAGAACCCCCCTTTTACACCACTGCTACTCTCTGTTGTTACAATCTATGCATAGTCACTTTAATAACTCTACCTACATGTACATATTACCTCAACTAACAGGTGCCCCCGAGCATTTACTCTGTACCGGTACCCCCCTGTATATAGTCTCACTATTATTATTTTATTGCTGCTCTTTAGTTACTTGTTACTCTTATTTGTTATTCTTACTCATATCTATACATTTTTAACGGCAATGTTGGTTAGGGGCTCGTAAGTAAGCATTTCACTGAACACCTGTTGTGTTCAGTGACTAATAAAATGTGATTTGATACTTTGCGAGGCCATGCTGATAAAGGGATTTATCTGAAGTGAAAAGAAATCAACCAAGTTGAGCTACAAACCTCTGCTATCCATGTTGTAACCATGTTGTAACCATGTTGTAACCATGTTGTAACCATGTTTATCATAACAGGTGGAATGATACAGAGCCGGCCAGTCACTGCATTTCACTGGAAGTGTCAGATATGCTGAGTAACCTCTAAGGAATACCTAGGATAGGATAAAGTAATCCTTCTCACCCCACCCCCCCCTTAAAAGATTTAGATGCACTATTGTAAAGTGGCTGTTCCACTGGATGTCATAAGGTGAATGCACCAATTTGTAAGTCGCTCTGGATAAGAGCGTCTGCTAAATGACTTAAATGTAATGTAAATGTAACTGGGCATCAGGCCACTACAAATAGGACACGTTTAGAAAACACATCAGCTGTCAGAGGAGGGAAGGATACGACAGAAAGACGAAAACCAGACACCCGGCAACAAGCTCATCTTTCTGCTGTTTGCCCAAATGTAATTTGTGTTGAAGTAATTACAAGAGGGAGGAGGTATTACTGAGCAAAAAGAAAAAAACAAGTTATTCTCGCTATATCCTCAAACAAAGAGCTTCCTGCTGACTAATTTGCTCTCATTGTTCCATTGGGTTTGCCTCCTCCAGTCCAGTGCCCAGTCAGACATTAGTATGTAAATGGTCCATCCGAGGAGTGATGGATAGGCCCATCTCCAGGGACAGAACAATGGTTGCTTAACTGGCCCTGAAACAAAAAACAACGCAGCAAAGGTAGCTCCAATGGCAGTGGGAAACATTACCCAACAAACCCCTTTTTTCCTTTCTCCCAGGCTCTGACCCTCTTAATCTGTGCCCATTGGTGCTGGGATACGCTCACTAACGGACCTTTTCCACCACGACTAACCAAATAAACAAAACACCTACACCATACTTTTACATACTGGTCCCTTGCGGGACTCGAACCCACAACCCTGCCAATGCGTTCGCCATGCTTTACCAACCAAGTCACACAGGCCCTTACTGCCGTCTTACAAATGAAATGGGTCAAATATAATAGCATCCAATGTCAATAGGTCTGGGACATTTTCTGCTAGAACAGAATATTAAAACAGGAGGGCTTTGAAAAGTAACACCTATTTACATCTGGCTGTGCTCATAAAGGGTATGGATGATGCTAGGAGCTCCAATAGCTAGCGGTCAAGGGCCGTCCTATGTCTGGATGATGATCGAGGGCATAAGCATTAGCCAGATTTGACTCCCACTAATGCCCCGGAGCCATTAACAGAGCCTTCCCACATGCTTAGAGTGCAGCCATTACATTGCATAGATGGTGCATACTGATCAATTTAAAGGACAGTGAATTCATAATAGATGAAGCACTACCACAACATCTGCCTTTGCATTTAGTAGCAGCATACAGTGGTACAGGCATTGACCCTGCTGGTTATCTATGAACATTTGAACAAGAATGATCTAATAATCTCCACTGGGCACAGCCAGAAGAGGACTGGCCACCCCTCAGAGCCTGGTTCGTCTCTAGGTTTCTTCCTACAGTAGGTTCCTGCCTTTCTAGGGAGTTTTTCCCGAGCCACTGTGCTTCTACATTTGCATTGCTTGTTCTTTGGGGTTATAGACTGTGTTCCTGTATAAGCCCTTTCTGACATCTGATAATGTAAAAAGGGCTTCATAAATACATTTGATTGATACAATAGATCTAAACTCAGTAAAAAAAGGGTCATTTCACTGTCAACTGCGTTTATTTTCCGCAAACTTAACATGTGTAAATATTTGTATGAACATAACAAGATTCAACAACTGAGACAAACTGAACAATTTCCGCAGACATGTGACTAACAGAAATGTAATAATGTGTCCCTGAACAAAGGGGGGGTCAAAATGAAAAGTAAGTCAGTGTCTGGTGTGGCCACCAGCTGCATTAAGTACTGCAGTGCATCTCCTCCTCATGGACTGCACTAGATTTGACAGTTCTTGCTGTGAGATGTTACCCCACTCTACCACCAAGGCACCTGCAATTTCCCAGACATTTCTGGGGGAAATGGCCCTGGACCTCACCCTCTGATCCAACAGGTCCCCAGACGTGCTCAATGGGATTGAGATCCGGGAACTTCGCTGGCCATAGCAGAACACAGTCTTGCAGGAAATAACAAGACAACTCCAAATCGATCCCGCTCCAGAGTACAGGCCTCGATGTAACTCATTCTTTCGACGATAAAACGCAAATCTGACAATCACCCCAGTTGAGACAAAACCGCGATTTGTCAGTGAAGAGCACTTTTTGCCAGTCCTGTCTGGTCCAGCGACGGTGGGTTTGTGCCCATAGGCAACGTTTTTGCCAGTGATGTCAGGTGAGGATCTGACTTCCAAGCCCTCTCAGCCTATTGCAGACAGTCTGAGCACTATTGGAGGGAGTGTGTGTTCTGGTGTAACTCGGGCAGTTGTTGTTGCCAAGCTGTACCTGTCCCGCAGGTGTGATGTTCGGATGTAGTGATCCAGTGCAGGTGTTGTTACACGTGGTCTGCCACTGCGAGGACGATCAGCTGTCCATCCCGTCTCTCTGTAGTGTTGTCTTAGGAGTCTTACAGTATGGACATTGCAATTTATTGCCCTGGTCACATCTAGTAGGCCTGATTACCAACAATGACGAGTCAACCTTCAGGGAGAAGAGGAGGGCCGTGGTGGAGTGGTGCCAGGAAAATAACCTCTCCCTCAACATCAACAAAATGAAGCAGCTGATCGTGGACTTCTGGAGACTGCAGAGGGAGCACTCCACCATCCACATCGATGGGACCGCAGTGGAGAAGATGAAAAGCTTTAAATTCCTCGGCGTACACATCATTGACAATCTTAAATGGTCCACCTACACAGTGTGGTGAAGACGGCACAACAGCGCCTCTTCAACCTCAGGAGGCTGAAGAAATTTGGCAAGGCCCCTAAGAACCTCAAACCTTTACAGATGCACCATTGAGCGCATCATGTCGGGCTATATCACCGCCTGGTACAGCAACCGCACCGCCCACAACTGCAGGACTCTCCAGAGGGTGGTGCGGTCTGCCTATCGCATCACCAGGAGCAAACTACCTGCCCGCCAGGACACCTACAGCACCAATGTCACAGGAAGGCCAAAAATATCATCAAGGACATCAGCCAACCGAGCCACGACCTGTTCACCGAGAGACTGAAAAACCTCTATCACAAGGCCATTCCCTTTACGGAAAAAAGATTGCAGTCAGAGTGCAATATAGCTGCAGTACACTGTAGTTGGAATGCAGTATAACTGTGCCAAGCTGCAAATACTGCATCCAAAATACCGCAGTTACTGCACTTTTACTGCAGTTTCAAAACGGTTATCTTTTTTTTGTAAGGGATCAGACTGTTAAATAGCCATCACTAGCCAGCCTCCACCCAGTACTCAACCCAGCACCTAAGAGGCTGCTGACCTATGTACATAGACATGGAATCACTGGTCACTTAATGTCACTTAAGCAATAGTTACATAATGTTTTACTCATTTTATATGTATATACTGTTTTCTAGTCTATGCCATCCTAACTATTGCTGTATATATACACTATTCTATCCTACAGATATGCTAAATATTCTATCCACATACTGTCCATAATGTTTATACATCCCATCACATATACAGTCCCAGTCAAAAGTTGACACAACAACTCATTCCAGGGTTTTTCATTATTTTAACTATTTTCTACATTGTATTATACTAGTGAAGATATAAAAAATCTGAAATAACACATATGGAATCATATAGTAACCAAATACGTGTTAAACAAGTCAAAATATATTTTATATTTGAGATTCAAAGGAGCCACCCTTTGCCTTGATGACAGCTTTGCGTCGCTAGAACAGACAGGACTGGCAAAAAGTGTTCACTGACGAGCCGTGGTTGTGTCTCAATAGGGGTGATGGTCGGATTCGCATTTATCGTCAAAGGAATGAGCGTTACACCGAGGCCTGTACTTTGGACCGGGATCGATTTGGAGGTGGGGGGTCCGTCATGGTCTGGGGAGGTGTGTCACAGCATCATTGGACTTAGCTTGTTGTCAATGCAGGCAATCGCAACGCTGTGAGTTACAGGGAAGGCATCCCCCTCCCTCATGTGGCACATGTCTGTGGAACTTGTTCAGTTTATGTCTCAGTTGTTGAATCTTGTGTAAATATTTGTATGAACATAGCATGTTAAGTTTGCTGAAAATAAACACAGTTGACAGTGAGAGGACGTAACTTTTTTTGCTGAGAGACACACACACACACACACACAAAAGTTGTCACTTAGAATTGTCCTTGTTTTTGAAAGAAAAGCACTTTTTTTGTCCATTAAAATAACATCAAATTGATCAGAAATACAGTGTGTAAATTGTTAATGTTGTAAATGACTATTGCAGCGGGAACTTGTAGGCCAGTTTTTATTGCTTCTTTAATCAGGACAACACTTTTCAGCTGTGTTAACATAATTGCAAAAGGGTTTTCTAATGATCAATTAGCCTTTTAAAATTATAAACTTGGATTAGCTAACAACGTGCCATTGGAACACAGGAGTGATGTTGTTGATAATGGGCCTCTATACACCTATGTAGATATCCCATTAAAAAACAATCTGCTGTTTCCAGCTACAATAGTCATTTACAACATTAACAATGTCTACACTGTATTTCTGATCAATTTGATGTTATTTTAAATTCACAAAAAAATTGCTTTCCTTTCAAAAACAAGGACATTTCTACGTGACCCCAAACTTTTGAACGGTAGTGTATATATTTATTCATATTCCCGGACTCTGACATTGCTCGTCCTAATATTTTTATATTTCTTAATTTCATTATTTTACATCTGTGTATATTGTTGTGAATTGTTAAGACATTACTGCATTGCTGGAGCTAGGAACACAAGCATTTCGCTACACCCGAAATAACATCTGCTAAATATGTGTATGCGACCAATAACATTTGATTTATTCCTGAGGGACCAATTAGCCATGTGCGCTAACCCCCCTGCCTACCTAAACATTAGACCCACCTTCATGCCATCTCCTGTGGAACAGCATTACACGTGTCCCTGAAAACATGTAACCACACAAAGGAAAATAACGATGCCGTAATATATCTACTATTCAGTGAGGCACACTGTCCATTTTCATGCTAATGAACGCATGTCGGGCAGGCGCTAGCTATGTAAATTAGCTATCTATATTGGCCTTAAGCGCTCTCCGTTTAATTAATCTGCCAGCATAAATGTCAAAACAATTATAAGATACTTTGAGGGGGTAAATTGTTTGTTATGGCCCAGCGTAGAGTGAGTAATTATTGGCCACAACATATGGGGGGGTTGATGTAGTGGTTGCTGGTCGTCTTGAACATTTTAGGTGATTGATCAGTTCCATTGTCTACTGGGAAATGGTTCCTATCCTTTCACAGGAGATGATGGTGAGCAGCTTGCTCACCTGCAGAGAACAGGCTAGACAAGGAGCATGTTGGGTCAATTAAGGATAGTTCAATGTGCACGTTAAAGCCCATCTTTTGGGACAAGCCGTGCTGTCACATGAAGTTAACTCAACCCTCATTTTGACATCTTTGTAGTGGAACTGCTTTCAAAACTGTTCCAGAAATAAATGAAGGTGTCCGAGGTGTTAGAGTGGTGACTTGAATGATAAGGCAAAGATGGACAATGGATGACAGGAACAGCTTTGGTCTCTCACAGCTTAGTGAGTGACATTTTCCAGTAACAAAAACTTCTAGTACTACACTATTTAACATAATAAAATACAACCAACAATAAAGTTGTCCTCCAAACATGGCTGAGGTAATGAGATTAAAAGAAAAACAAAAGTGACCTTCTAGGACCCTCATCCTTCTCCTTAGACAAGGGCTGGTTGGGCATGTGACTTTGTTAGCTCCCTCACATGTGACTCTCATTCACTTCAATCCTAAACTCGTTTAAAAATATGGTAAAAGCAGCATAGTAGTTGGACTACAGGAAAAGGCAAAGGAGGAGAGGGGGGGGACAGTCCAGTCCAGCGAGAAGGAGGAACATATTCAGGCTGCTGGGAAATGGTATCATCCTAGAAGACAGATCCCACAGTGACGGTTTACTAACAACCGTTCCCTTCAAACTTTCTCACCCTCAGAGGAATATTTACACAGTTCAATAAATCCATCGGATGTTAGTAGAGAGACATTCATTAATAACCATCGATGTCAAAAAGGCCTACAGGCAACTGAATGGAACAGCCAGATCTGAGCAACGGAGCCAGACATCTCCATTAACTCACAGTGACTGCAGGGAAAAGGCAGTAGAACAGCTATGGCTGAATACAGCCTCGCTTGCCTTGTACGCCTCACTGCCAGTCCTTTCTGCAAAGATGGCTAGAAGTTAAGTTCCTCTTTCTCAAGGGAGGAGAGAAACACAATGAACGCTCGGCTGGGTAACTGGGAAGGGGGGGGGGGGGTCATCATCGACATGGTGATGCCCTCTGTCATTCTCCCACTCAGGGTCAAAAGGGAGAGAGGGAGAAACAAAGGGAGGTTAAAGAGCAAGAGAGCGAGAGTACACAGATATCATATCTCTACGGGAAAGAGGGTTGGCAATCTTTCAGCCTCTATGGACAATCGGTGCTGAGGACAACGACCATTTAGGATGACTGATTACTACCACATAAAGAAGATAGAGACATTATTCTCTCAGAGGCTAAAGTTAAGACAAGGTCACAAGATAATAGTGATAGTGGAAAAAAAAAAAATCTACAGTTACATATTGGGATATACTTTTTGATGAAATATCGTATAGTTTTGACAATATCATAATATTATTGTTGTGCTAGTTGGATGTACCTGCACCATTATTGGTCCTTCTTAGTTGTTCTCCATCTTTTTTTAAATAGGGAGCCAATTCGTTTTCAGCACTTTGATCTCCATGACTGATCAAAACTGGTTCTTATAGCTCTCTGTCTCTCTGCAGCAGACATATGGTGAGGAATATGTTTGGAAATTGAATCGCATTAAAATCACAGTATCGAATTTAAAAACATATAATAACAACTTGACAATCTGCACCTAAATATCATGATAATATTGTATCGCGAGGTCCCTGGCAATTCCCGGCCCTTCAAGATAAGCTTCGATTTTGGATGGAAATGACCCCAGATAACCTCCTTGACACATTGCAAGATATTTATATATTATAGGTTGGGTTTAATTGCTCTTCTTGCTTTGACCATTTGGTAACTTACAGCAACAATTTTATCAGGATTGTCTATCCTTAAATGCCTTGGCAGAGCATTATGATACAGAGCTCAGTAGATAGCTCCGCCTTTGTGTGAAAGAAAAGCATTGCTGACAGGAATGCCACAATGAATAATTTGTGTGGTTCCTGCCTCAAGATGTCGGCTAAACATGATGACATTTGCACTACACCTCAGGGAGAGGATCATTTAGAAGAGTAAAACAAAACAAAACAAAAATGAGTTGAGTGTTACGCAGCAGTTATTCACAGGGCTCAACACTGGAAGATGCCTCGTCTTCAACATATGAATCAAACATCCTTATCTTCCAAGAAACGCTGTGCTTTTGAACGATACGGTTCTGGGCCTGCATGCATCTGAATGGCTAGATAATCCGTGAGCAAGATAAATAGCCAACATGAGAAAACCCTCCTCGCTCCTGTTCATGCATTATCGCTTGTGTCGTTCCGGTCTGCTGCAGCAGCATCTCTCGACTCTGCTGCAGCAGCATCTCTCGACTCTGCTGCAGCAGCATCTCTCGACTCTGCTGCAGCAGCATCTCTCGACTCTGCTGCAGCAGCATCTCTCGACTCTGCTGCAGCAGCATCTCTCGACTCTGCTGCAGCAGCATCTCTCGACTCTGCTGCAGCAGCATCTCTCGACTCTGCTGCAGCAGCATCTCTCGACTCTGCTGCAGCAGCATCTCTCGACTCTGCTGCAGCAGCATCTCTCGACTCTGCTGCAGCAGCATCTCTCGACTCTGCTGCAGCAGCATCTCTCGACTCTGCTGCAGCAGCATCTCTCGACTCTGCTGCAGCAGCATCTCTCGACTCTGCTGCAGCAGCATCTCTCGACTCTGCTGCAGCAGCATCTCTCGACTCTGCTGCAGCAGCATCTCTCGACTCTGCTGCAGCAGCATCGAGGCTCCATTGTGACAGCAGAGAGGCCTTTACGTGCTCAGTGTCATGGTGTAGAGTGAAAATAAAAACAATCATACACTCGAATTACAGGCTTGCCCACCTCTCTGGTAGCTTCTCTAGGATACGGCCCAGATTTATTTTCCGCTGTGTAAATTCTGCCTTACAACTCCAATGCAGACCAACCCAGAAGGCTGTGAGAAAAACAATACTGTGCATGTACTTACTAAAGCAACAATCACTCTTCTTGAATGTCTAAAATATATACGGAACACAATTCATTCTGACAGAGCTATGCAGATGAAAACGATCCTGCTAAGAGGATGTCAACCTGACTCAACTGTTACCGTAGGACACACAGTCATTCCACAGACCACACATTAAAATAAAAAGTCCATGTCAGGGAGGTAAGTAAATTAGATGACGGTACAACAGAAAAAGAAAACAGGAAATGTGTTTCAAGCTTGCAGCATGAATCGTCTTTCTATTCCTAACAGAATCTACCATTTCTATAGGGTGTCTGTGTTGGACTGCAACCTGCCCTGTTTATATAAGAGGCCTGCACTACTTCTATAGAATGTTAATCAGGGTCTGCCTATAATGGCACCGGAGGGGATGGCTGCCATTTTACGGGCTCCTAACCAACTGTGCCATTTTGTGTTTTTTTTGCATTGTTTGTAACTTATTTTGTACATAAAGTTGCTGCTACAGTCTCTTATTATCAAAAACAGCTTCTGGACATCAGACAAACAATACTCGAACTGGACAAAGATTTTTTCTTTAATGTGTCCGACGCAAAGGATATACTGTTTTCTGGAGAACAGGCCCGAATCCCCGTTATTGGCGCGAAGATACAGAGGGAGAAGGGAGCGGTGCCTTGTTAGGATTCACAAGTGAGTGAGTCAATTGCCATTACCATCAGTTCTATTGGCCAACGTGCAATCACTGGAAAACAAACTTGATCTATGATCGAGACTATCCTACCGATGGACATTAAAAACTGTAATGTTTCAGAGTCGTGGCTAAACGACGACACGGATAATATAGAACTGGTTGGGTTTTCCATTCATCAGGACAGAGTAGCTAAGTCTGGTAAGACGAAGGGCGGGGGTGTTTGTCTATTTGTCAATAACTGCTGGTGCGTGATGTCTAATATTAACGAAGTCTCGAGGTGTCGCTCACCTGAGGTAAACTTCCTCATGATAAGCTGTAGACCACACTATCTACCAAGTTCTCATCTAAACTCAGGAAAAAAAGAAACGCCCCTTTTTCAGGACCCGGTCTTTCAAAGATAATTCGTAAAAATCCAAATAACTTCACAGATCTTCAATGTAAAGGGTTTAAACACTTGTTCAATGAACCATAAACAATTAATGAACATGCACCTGTGCAACAGTCGTTTAGACACTAACAGCTTTCAGAAGGTAGGCAATTAAGGTCACAGTTATGAAAACTTAGGACACTAAAGAGGCCTTTCTACTGACTCTGAAAAACACCAAAAAGAAAGATGCCCAGGGTCTCTGCTCATCTGCGTGAACATGCCTTAGGCATGCTGCAAGGTGGCATGAGGACTGCAGATGTGGCCAGGGCAATAAATTGCAATGTCCGTACTGTGAGACGCCTAAGACAGCGCTACATGGAGACAGGACGGAAAGCTGATCATCCTCGCCAGACATCAACAACGGGCACAAACCCACCGTCGTTGGACAAGACAGGACTGTCAAACAGTGCTATTCACTGACGAGTCGCGGTTTTGTCTCACCAGGGGTGATGGTCGGATTCACATTTATCGTTGAAGGAATGAGCGTTACACCAAGACCTGTACTCTGGAGCGGGATCGATTTGGAGCCATCTTGTGATAACCTGCAAGATAGGAATGTCAGTGTTCTGCCATGGCCAGCGAAGTTCCCGGATCTCAATCCCATTGAGCATGTCTGGGACCTGTTGGATCAGATGGTGAGGTCTAAGGCCATTCCCCCCAGAAATGTCAGGGAAATTGCAGGTGCCATGGTGGAAGAGCGGGGTAACCTCTCACAGTAAGAACTGGCAAATCTGGTGCAGTCCATGAGGATGAGATGCACTGCAGTACTTGATGCAGCTGGTGGCCACACCAGATACTGACTTCTACTTTAGATTTTGATGCCCCCTTTGTTCAGGGACACATTATTCCATTTCTGTTAGGCACATGTCTGTGGAACTTGTTCAGTTTATGTCTCAGTTGTTGAATCTTGTGTAAATATTTGTATGAACATAACATGTTAAGTTTATATTATTTGTAGCCCTCTATAAACCGATGTTGGTACCAAGACCACACTCAACGAGCTGTATAAGGACATAAGCAAACAAGAAAATGCTCATCCAGAAGCGGCCCTCTCAGTCGCAGGCAAACTTAAATCTGTTTTACCTCATTTCTACCAGCATGTGACATGTTTAACCGGGGGGGGGACTACAGACCACCTCCACACAGAGAGGCATACAAAGCTCTCCCTCCATTTGGCAAATCTGACCATAATTATATCCTCCTGATTCCTGCTTACAAGCTCAAATTAAAGCAGGAAGTATCAGTGACTCGTTCAATACGGAAGTGGTCAGATGACGCGGATGCTACACTACAGGACAATTTTGAGAGCACATACTGGAATATGTTCTGTGATTCATCCAATGGCAGTGAGAAGTATACCACCTCAGTCACTGGCTTCATCAATAAGTGCATCAACAACGTTGTCCCCACAGTGACCATACATACATATCCTAACTAGAAGTCATGGATAACAGGCCGCAAGTCTACCAGACGAGCTAAATTCCTTTTATGCTTTCTTTGAGGCAAGCAGTTCCCGGACAACTGTGTGATCACGCTCTCCGTAGCCGATTTGAGCAAGACCTTCAAACAGGTCAACATTCACAAGGCTGCGGGGTCAGACGGCTTACCATGGTGTGTACTCAGAGCATGTGCAGACCAACTGGAAAGTGTCTTCACTGACATTTTCAACCTCTCCCTAACCGAGTCTGTATTCCCCACGTTTCAAGCAGACCACCATAGTATAGTCTCTGTGACCAAGAATGTGAAGGTAACACTGCCTTTTCCCACCTGGACAAAAGGAAGACCTTTGTGAGAATGCTGTTCATTGACTACAGCTCTGCATTCAACACCATAGTGCCCACAAAGCTCATCACTAAGCTAAAGGACCTTGGGACTAAACACCTCCCTCTGCAACTGGATCATAGTCTTCCTGACGGGCTGCCCCCAGGTGGTAAGGGTAGGCAACAACACATCTGCCACGCTGATCCTCAACACCAGGGCCCCTCAGGGGTGCATGCTTTGTCCCCTCCTGTACTCCCCATTCACCCACGATTAAGTGGCCTAGCACGACTCCAACACCATCATTAAGTCTGCTCACGACACAGTGGTAGGCCTGGCGGTGTCAGAGGAAGGCCCAAAATATTGTCAAAGACTCCAGTTACCCAAGTCATAGACTGTTCTCTCTGCTAACACACGGCAAGCGGTACTAGAGTGCCAAGTCTAGCTCCATAAGGCTCCTTAACAGCTTCTACCCCAAAGCTATAAGACTGCTGAACAACAATCAAATGGCCATCCGGGATTTTCACATGGACCCCCTCGGTTTTACACTGCTGCTACTCACTGTTTATTATCTATGCATAGTCACTTTACCCCTACGTACATGTACAAATTACCTTTACTAACATGTATCCCCACATTGACTCCGTACAGGTACCCTCTGTATATAGCCTCGTTATTGTTGTCATTTTGTCATTTTTTTAAAACTTTAGTTTATCGAGAAAATATTTAATTAACTCTATTTCTTGAACTGCATTGTTGGTTCAGGGCTTGTAAATAAGCATTTCGCGGTATTCGGCGCATGTGACAAATAACATTTGATATCAATGCACATTGGGTCGGTGTATCAGAGGACAGAACTTAGGACTGCGTCACTAAGCCCTTCATGGAAAAGGGCCATTGTGCCTAGCATGTGATGGTAGTACCGAGGATTGGGGATGGGCACCCTTAAAAAAGGCTTGACATTAAAATAACACTACATGAGTGAGACAGAGGGAAAAGTGAAGTGACTCTGCATCAATGGCAATGATGATTGTGGGAAATTAAGAGTAAGCACCTACATAGTCACTGAATACCATTAATAGAAAATGATTATTTTGCATCCCACAACGGCTACAAATTAAAATAAATCTGCATATACATAATGTTGGACTCTCCCCCCATGAAGACAATCTCTTTGAGGGGGAAACCACATGTCTGTCTTTCACGGGAGAGGGGGGCACGTGTGTGATGTGAGCACAGAAGCTTCCCTCTCAGCTTTGGGGATGACTGCAGGTTGATTGGGTCAGCCTGTGCTGTAGAACCGGAGCAGACAGAAGGACCCCTGAGACTGGTCATCTGCATTCTGAGGCGGCATAAAGACAATGGAGACCTGAAATCACGGTACTGCTACAATGCAGGACTGCCAGGATGCTTGACCTCAGTGAGAGAAACGTACCACAATTACTGGTCTATGTAGGATGGAAATGAATGGGTTGAGGGTGACTAGGACCAGAAATGGAATATAAGTAGACGTTCTGAAGAATTGTGTTGCTGGTAGATTGGAAGAAAACGTCTTGGTGGAGAAATTGGACAGCTAGTCCCAAGTAGCAAGAACAGGGTATGCAAATACGAATCACTCAAGAGGGATGTTTTTGAGTATGGCACTGCGGCATTGTTCTTCGGATGTCGCACCCGGAATAGGCTCTCGTCGACAGCCGCCCATGGTGTATGTAGGCTGTGGCCATGATTAGCATTGTCATAGCAGGGAACTTCCTTTTTCCTGTTGTTCATTGCTGCTAGCAAGACACCCTGCAAAGGTGCACTTGAATTCACACTTCTCTCAAATACCAGAGCATGACCACACAAAAACACTCGTACAGGAAGTGAGATATGTACTGCGGCTAGATCTGATACAAACATGGCCTTCCTGTTCTTACAGTAGGTCTTAAAAGAAGACTCTTCTTTCAATGGTGTTACAAACCCCATCTATAAGCATTAAAACACAGTTGTAGACGCGTTACTGACTGGGGTACCGCACTGTCAGACCAAATATTAAGTTAAGGCTCTTTAGGAATGCAGGTGAATGTTGGTGGCCTTCCAGAGCAGTCTGCTCTCCCCTCATGGGACTGCCACCTGTTTCTATTCCCCATTGTCCACTTATGAAACACAAGTGTGGCTGCTCCTGTGCAAATGCACAAAAAGGATATTTAAGACATTTGGGGGAGATTCCACACCAGCGTAGTCCGAAAATATTTTTGGTATCTCAGATTGTTCTGGCAATTCGCACATATTAACTTCATTGTTTGACATGCTTTATTTATGAGATGAACGTGACCTTTTTAGACCTATACATGCCTCCTGTAAGACCCTATGATCTGTCAACCGTGCAAGACACGGACAACATCTCGGTGTCATTATATTCCTTATAGTGTGCTCTCAAATATGCACTATATCTAGATTGTGAAATCAATTTTCACATTAATCTGTTCAACATCAAAATATAATAATATTTCAAAAGTACCCTTTTTGTTGTTTATTTTTAGACATTGTAATAATTTATGCTTCAAACAGGTTAAGATTTCCAGAGTGGGCTTTCTGATACTTTATTATTATATAATGACCCATACTTAGCCCGGGGAGGTGTGGTATATGGCTGTTCTTACGCACGACATAAAGCGGGGTGCCGGGATACAGCCATTAGCCGTGGTATATTGACCATATACCACAAACCCCAGAGGTGCCTTATTGCTATTATAAATTGGTTACCAACGTAATTAGAACAGTAAAAGTATTTCGGGGTCATACCCATGGTATACGGTCTGATATACCACGGTTTTCAACCAATCAGCATTGTGGGCTCGAACCTCCCAATTTATGGATAGAAAATGACTTTATAGGTCATTAACCAATCACAGCCTTTTAGGATTGCACATTCAGCAAGTCCCATTTGAATCCATTTTCCCATTCACAGTGTTGGTGGTGCTCATAAAATTGATTAGATTTAGGAGAGAGCCCATTCTGGAAATGTGATGTACTTGTACAGTATATTGTTACAAACAATATCATAAAATGACCAAAACTAAAAGAGTACTTTTGAGATATTAATATTTATGCTGAATACATTTGTGAACATTTTTATTTCAGAATGTGGACATACTCCATATTATAGAGCACACTAAGGAGTATAATGACACCAAGATGTCTGTATCATGTACAGTTCACAGTTCACAGATCATATAGTCTTAAAAGGGCTGTAAAATGGCCAATTTCATCATGATTCTCTCAAAAATGGTTAGTGATACAAATGGAAAAAGCATGTCAAACATCCCAATGAAGTTTCTATGTAAGAATTGTCCTGTAGCTCAGTTGGTAGAGCATGGCGCTTGTAACGCCAGGGTAGTGGGTTCGATTCCCGGGACCACCCATACGTAGAATGTATGCACACATGACTGTAAGTCGCTTTGGATAAAAGCGTCCGCTAAATGGCATATATTATTATATTAGAACAATCGGAGATAGTCAGAAAATATTTTTGCTGTGCTGGCATGGAATCTCTGTTACGTGAGGATTCCACCTTGTTAATGATAATAATATCAGCAAAAAAAAAAAAAAGAGATCCTATCAACAATAAATCACTTTTCAAAATCTTGAAACAATAGGTTCTGTGTCCATGAGTGTTTGCAGTGCAGAACAATGACATCATCCCTGATTTCTTACCGACTGGTACAGTAGCTGCAAGTCTGTACTTTGTGTAGACAAGATTATCCCTGTTTAACCTCACCTAGAAGGATTGGTTTATGGCAAATGCCTACGCTTCACTTCTGGTCAAAGGAACATCAATCAAGATGCCCCCACAACAGTCAGCAGATACATTATTTGGCAACAACAAGGGCAATCCTGCAGAACATTTTTGGATGGATATTTGGATGACGGGCACAATTTCTGGCGATTAGTGCAGCGTGTCACAACATGAATAGAAGTAAGGAATGGAGGCATCCAGGCATCACTGTTTGTGGGGTGCATGGCCAAATGTAGCCATTGAGGCACTTTCTAAAACACAAACAACAAGTGGAGGCACAGAGCAGCGAAACAACAGACCCTCATTTCATAGAGACAGACGGGCTTCGAAGAGTAAACTCTTCCCCCCAATTGAGGAATGCTCACTTTTCAGCACCGGGAGAAGGTATCCTGAAAGAGCTCCTGTTCTGCGATTCAGTTTGCAAACAAAGGCAATTTCACAGGACCTTAAGACCAGGGCCCTTTCTCTCTTTCTCCCACTCTCCCTCTGCAGCTTCTATTAGCATGTAAATGGACGTCCAACAGGATGGAACATGAAGGGCCGGGAAACTCCCAAAAAACAAGTAGCGACATTGAGGAAAAGCATGGGAATGGCACTGTCATTCGGTCTCCTATACGTCTGGCTAACACCGAGCCAAAAAAGCTACAAACACACACAGCTTGAGTCTTGACAATAGGGACCTAGAACAGAGGGCAATGGAAAGAAGTGGAAGACCAATAGTTAATCTAGAACACAATGTTCTGGGTGCCCTGAAGGCTTGTCACATTACATTTTGGACATCATCATTCTCTCAGAGGAAGATATCCTGTGGAGGGCTGCTCTAGTACATTCACATAACCAAGCTCCCTAGAAAGACCTCCTTCAGACTTCTCCACAGCATGATAGGTGGCTGTAGTATATCCACCAGTGTAGGGTGAGCAATTGCAAGGCTTTAAGCCCACAGAAAGTGTCAGAGGTCAGCCGGTTTCAGCTAGCATAACCTACACGCATGTGAGGTAACTGCAGGGTACATGATGATATCCAATCCAGGCAGAGTTGGTAGGTACCAAATGTATTGGAAGTGTAGTATCTGGGCAGTGCTAGTGTTTAGGCTAGAGGAGGCCTACTCTCCACAGGATATAATTAATTAGGCCCGAGGGGGTGTGGTATATGGCCAATATACCACGGCTACGGGCTGTTTTTAGGCACGACGCAACGCAGTTGGCCATATACCACATACCCGCGAGGTGCCTTATTGCTATTATAAAACCTGGTTACCAATGTAATTAGGGCAGTAAAAATAAATGTTTTGTTATACCCATGGTATACAGTCTGATATACCATAGCTGTCAATCAATCAGCATTCAGGGCTCAAACCACTCAGTTTATAATCACTACAGCTGCACACCACTAGCAGGTAGCTCCGCTTGGACTTCTTCTATTGATGAGGAAGTGTCGGTCTGCGCGTCTCAGAGGACGCTGACCTGTTACCCGATAGCCCCGGCCGCTGAAACCAGGGTCAGGTTTAGGAGTGCAAGCAGGCTCACACAGTGCTGCAAAGGTCAGTTGCATCATAGACCCCAACACTGAGCCAGAGAGCAGAGGCTGCATCTCAATAGAATAAAGTGGCCTCCTTTCCTCATCTCTTCTCCTTTGCATGCACTGATAAGACAATTCTGAGTAGGTCGTTATCATTAAAATGTTACAATAAGGTGCAGAGCGTTCGATTTCTTGCTGCCGGGCAAGGAGACCTCAGCTCCGCTAAAACCATTGACAAATTTGTGCCGTTGTCAAGCGATTGTTAAATACATGTTAACTATTTGGTTGCAATATCATCACCCCTTGAAGAGCATAGATCAGAACATCAAATGTCTGATTATTCCATGCAAAAAAAATTGTTCTGTAATCAGAGTTACACAGTAAGTAAATGCATGCTTCTCATGATCAGTCAACATCAATTGATCATGTAATTTCAGATGTGTGAGGGTAGCCTCACGATATCTCTCAATATTGGACACAATTCCACTGAACAAATATATAAACATAACACGTAAAGTGTTGGTCCCATGTTTCATGAGCGGAGATAAAAGATCCTTGAATTTTGTCATATGCACATAAACCTAATTTCTCACAAATCTTGTGCACAAATTTGTTTACATCCCTGTCAGTGAGAATTTCTCCTTCACCAAGATAATCCATCCACCTGACAGGTTTGGCATATCAAGAAGCTCCTAAACAGCATGATCATTACAATAAAAGGCAACTCTAAAATGTTCAATTTTGTCACACAACAATGTTACGTCTCAAGTTAAGGGACCGTGCAATTGTCATTCTGACTGCAGGAATGTCCACCAGAGCTGTTGCCAGAGAAATTAATGTTCATTTCTCTACCATAAGCCGCCTCCGTTGTTTTAGAGAATTTGGCAGTACATCCAATCGGCCTCACAACCACAGACCACGTGCACGGTGTCGTGTGGGCGAGCGGTTTGGTTTGCTGATTTCAACGTTGTGAACATTATGGCAGTGGGGTTATGGTATGGGCAGGCATAAGCTACGGACAACGAACAGAATTGCATTTTATCGATGGAAATTTGAATGAACAAAAATACTGTGACAAGATCCTAAGGCCAATTGTGTGACCCATTCTTTTAAGGTACAGTATCTGTGATGCATATCTGTATTCCCAGTCATGTGAAATCCATAGATTAGGGCCTTACTGAATTTATTTACATTGACAGATTTCCTTATATAAACTGTAACTCAGTACAACCAATGAAATTGTTGCATGTTTCGTATATATTTTTGTTCATTACAATTGGATATTTGAGTGGTCTAAAAATAAAAAGTTAACTGTAACTGACAAGTATGTGGTTTAGGATTAATTTCCCATCCTTTGTTGGCTCTGCCTGCCAAGCAGCAGAAGGGCACATTTGCCGATCACAGGAGGTTGGTGGCATCTTAATTGGGGAGGACGGGCTTGTGGTAATGGCTGGAGCGGAATGGTATCAAATACATCAAACAAATGGTTTCCATGTGATTGATGCCATTCCATTTGCTGTGTTACGGACATTATTATGAGCCTTCCTCCCCTCAGCAGCCTCCTGTGTTGCCGATTTACTATTAGCTGATAATGTTTACCTTGCAAGCTACCGGTAGAAACTTCGTATAATTGGCTAAAGATAGTGGTAAGTAGACCTAAAGTACTTTGTCCTCCAACCAATGTAGGTCTACCTAGCGAAATTAGCTAATATCCCACTTTCAACATTGTTTTTAAGGTTGTTTCATCATGATTGCTACTGACAGATATGACAGGCTACATGGATTGATGGACCACGTCAAATTGGCTAGCTAGCTAGCTAATAACAGATGACTTCAATATGGCTCGTTAACAAGCTAACTTTCAGGAGATAAACCAGATGGCGATATCCAAATATTGTTAGATTTGCTTGCCATGCTAGTGGTGATAACAGTAGTCAGACTTTACCAGGACAAGGACTTGCCGATGTCAAGCTCTTTCCAAAAGCCTAACCTCTGATGAAGGAAGCTAAATGACATGTTGTTAGCTACATGCCAAATGGATAGGCTACCCTCGCGTATCTGAAACTACATGATCGATTGATGTTTACTGATCATGAAAAGCATGCAGTTGCTTGCTGTAAACTCTGATAGAGCAAAATGTGGAATAGTGGGAAAATGTGTTGTTGTGTTGACTATGCTCTTTGAGAAGTGATGATATTAAAACCAAATAGTGCTAACATTTATTTAACAATCCCTTGAAAACAGCACGTAGTTGTTGATGGTTTCAGAGGAGCTGTGGGTCTCCTTGCCCCCCCCCCCCAGGAGTCAAATCAAATGCTCTGCACCGTATTGTGACGTTTTATTGATAACGACATATAGGTCAAAGGAAAATGGGACGTGGAGAAGACTAGAAGTCTGTCAACCTCCTCCTCCCTCCCAGGCCCAACTAGTTCACCCATCACGTCTCCGTAGGGTTTCTGTTCCTTTGAAACTACTTCACAGTGGGAGTGAGCAGTCTAAACTAACCAGGGACACTTAGAAATAGACGGACAGATTGACATGCCATAGAGAGAAGAGACAGATAGGCCAAACGATTAACAGGCGATACTTGGTCAATGTACTGATAAGATGCCATTTGTAGGCTAATTATTGTACCAAGTCAACACTGTGGTTTCACTACTTGGCTTTGTATTCTTCGTGCTCATTCATGAATTGCACAGGAAGGCTCAAGGCTCTACCTGTGTCACACGCGCTCTACACCAGATGAACGTGCTAGATGGTGAGTGTGCATCAAAACAGGTTTAAAAATGTCTTCTCGCCTATATTTTCTTCCCGCCTATATTTTCTTCCCGCCTACAAGACAAATCTGCAAAAGGGAGGGAAAGTGCACCAGCACCTCTTCCTCAAAATACATTTGCTTCCAGTCTCTGATTCCATCTATCATCTGTCCTACATCACACAATCTGATCTTATCCTCCATCTCCTTGCTAGAATGCACAGCAGCAAATGGAAATTATTTGGGCTCAAGTGCAGAAGAAATGCTAATGAATTTGGGTAAAACTTGAGTGAGTGAGGGAGTTTCTAATCCTTAACAGCCTAAACACTGATGCACTTTACACTGTTGGGCAATACATTCTAGGTGCTAACGCAAGTCCTTTAACTGAAGACTGTAAGATGAGCTACTAATCCCAACCAGCGCACCAATTCCCTGAGAAATGTCTCAGACTCCCAACATCAGATGCCTTAGTAATGCTATAGTAGGAAGGAGGAAGGGAGAAAAACAAAGGAGAAATTCCTTTTGAAGATGTGGCCTTGTTGGTTAGACCAGTTTGCTGTAATGTGACCAAGATTGTTACACTGAGGGGTAAAACCGCATAACAATACCAGTTGCTTGGGAAACATCACTTGCCTCATGCCAGTGTTTCACCCTGGTCCCCTTAGTTTGGTTCAACGTCCATTGTCAGGCCGGCCCCATCCATGATTTTGGTTAGACAGTCGGCAAATACCTTCCAAGTGCAAATTCCAGTTCTGCAATCGTCTGATTAGTGCTTATCGACACGATGCACGAGGTCAACAAGCCGGTGTTAGAGAGATAAGCATTGCCTTGTCACACACCCTGAAAAGGGGAAGTAGCTTTGCATTCAACGGCCACTATTCCAAGCCAGCGTGGGTTGGTGGCCAAAGCAATTTCCTGAGCCATCATGGGCTGCTGTATCTTGACCCTCCTCCTCCTCATGACAGAGAGAGAGAGAGAGAGAGAGAGAGAGAGAGAGAGAGAGACAGAGTTCCAGAAATAATGTTTGACACAATGAGACATGGAGGAAACTGGTCGAGGAGGGGCAGGGCTGCAGCGTTCCAGGTTGACATAGTGAGACATGAGAACGTAAAGTAATTCAAAATGTCAGTACCTGTTCAGGTGGAGAGGGAACATGAAGACAGTCACCACAGCAATAAATGGAACAAAATCATAGGTGGTGTGTGATCACACCTTCTAATATTTCACATTAGCCCAGTCATGGAGTAAACAGAGGCTTGCCTTGCCCTCATCAATCATCTGCTAGCACTGTCACTAAATTAACCCAAACCAACAAAACTGGGGTGGGAAATGTAATAAGGGGCTCTAAGAAAGACTGTCAAAACAGAAGCTAGATGACATGTTTACACCAGAGTGGTCACGGTTGGTGGCCACTTTATTTACACACGCCAGAGTAAAGTTCAAGTTATGACAAAGACCATTGCACGCATATCGGCACACCTTTAACAAATTAGTACAATGAATTCACTCCAAAAGTGACTGTTGATATCTTCAGGCTCTGGTTATACTTTTCTAACAAGGTACCACAAAAAGGGTAGGGAACGCCTACGCTGTTAAGTGTGCAATAACTCAATCAGCCCTTGAACTCCAAAATGACACACTTTTTCAAAACTTTGGCAAAGGGTAAAGTCTACAAAAACGGAGTCCACTTTGTTCGTAACATGTTCAAGTTTTGGGAACAGAAAACTGTATTGAGCTCAAATGTTTCATCAATGCGAAAATTTGCAGAATGTCGGGCAAAATCCATCTCACTCCATCTTCTCCCACTGCCGGCCACTGGGCCTCCTCTCATCACCATATTTGGTGGTGAGTGGAAATGACAACCGGATGCTTCAGATTTATACATCCGGTGAAACATCTGTTTCAATTGTCCAATCTTTTTTTACTACGGTCAATGAACCTTAACGACCCCAAGCATTTTCTACCGAAGAGACGCCACCACCCAGTTCTACCACTGCTGTGTCCTTGAGGCTGCTATCTGGTGCTCCTGTCGGCGGCTGCTGCTGCTGCTGCTTTGGTCACAGTTCAAAGAAAGGTAAATGACAAGTAAAATGTCATCTTCACACATTAACGATAAACAAATACATTGGTCTGGACAGTGAGCACAAGCCTTCCAGGTTAGGAAGGGTTGACATCACATCAGCTACATGGTTATAGGTTGAACACACACTGGCCAGTACTCATCTGGGCAACATTTCATATTGCTCTTATACCCGTGTAGTATCTGACACTGCAGTGGAGGCTCCTCAGAGGACAGAGGAGGAAGGGGAGGACCCTCCTCCTCAGTGGATTTCATAAAAATAAAAATAGTGAAACATTTAAAAAAGCTATCATTTTAAGATAAAACTATACTAAATAGGGGCAGCAGGGTAGCCTAGTGGTTAGAGCGTTGGCCTTGTAACCGATCGAATCCCGTCGTTCTGCCCCTGAACAAGGCAGTTAACCCACTGTTCCTAGGCCGTCATTGAAAATAAGAATTTGTTCTTAACTAACTTGCCTAGTAAAATAAAATATTCACGTCACCAAATAATTGATTAAGGAAAGGGAAAGAGGGATACCTAGCGGCAGGTAGCCTAGTTGTTAGAGCGTTGGGCCAGTAACCAAAAGGTTGCTGGATTGAATCTCTGAGCTGACAAGGTAAAAATCTGTAATTCTGAACAAGGCAGTTAACCCACTGTTCCCCAGGCGCCAAAGACATGGATGTTGATTAAGGCAACCCCCTCACACCGCTCTGATTCAGAAGGGTTGGGTTAATGCGTAAGACAACTAGTCAGTTGTCCAACTGAAATGTATCTCCCTTTCCCTAGTCAGTTGTACAACTGAATGCATTCAATTGAAACGTGTCTTACGCATTTAACCCAACCCCTCTAAAACACACTGTTTTGCAATGAAGGTCTACAGTTGCCTCAAAAGCACTCTGTGGGGTAAGCACCATGGTGTAGCCGGAGGATAGCTAGTTTCCGTCCTCCTCTGGGTACATTGATTTCGATACAAATCCGAGAAGGCTCATGGTTCTCACCCCCTTCCATAGAGTTACACAGTAATTCACTTCCGGAGGACATTTTGTCCACCCAATCAAAGGATCAGAGAATGAATCTTACTAGAAGGCCTTAGTTATAGCCAGATATCAGTGCAATGCATAACATCTGGTAAGTATTTGATTCAAAGAGAGAGAAAGAATAGTTAAACATTTTTTTTTAAATAAATTTCTTCAAAAACGAAGGAGAAGCAAGAGAGAGCTAGCTATATATGCTTTAATAGAAATAAGGCTGTGCTCATGAAAAAATATATTGTCTTCCCTCATCTTAAAACGGCACCAAACGCCACTGTTAGACTGTAATTACTACTAGTTTAACTCTGCTAAACTGCCTCTTAAAGTCCATAATTTCCTATCTGCTGAGTCTGACCCTAATGCTAGCTACAGATGTAGGATCTTAATGTGAGCCAGTTTGCTACAGTAGGGACATAATCCTGCAGCAACAGGAAATGTGAATTATTATATGGATTAAAATGATTGATACATTTTATATCAGGGCAAATCATGTCTGAAATGTTAAAGTGGTGGCCTCCTGAGTTGCGCAGTGGTATAAGGCAATGCATCGCAGTCCTAGTTGAGCCACTAGAGATTCCTGGGTTTGAGTCCAGGCTCTGTCCCAGCCGGCCGCAACCGGGAGACCCATGGGGCGGCGCACAATTGGCCCAGTGTCATCCGGGTTAGGGGAGGGTTTGGCCGGCAGGAATGTCCTTGTCCCATCGTGCACGAGAAACTTCCGTGGCGGGCCGGGCGCAGTGCACGCTGACACGGTCGCCAGGTGTACAGTGTTTCCTCCGACACATTGGTGCTGCTGGCTTCCGGGTTAAGTGGGCATTGTGTCAAGAAGCAGTGCGGCTTGGTTGGGTTGTGTTGTGTTTCGGAGGACGCACGGCTCTCGACTTCGCCTCTTCGGAGTCCGTACGGGAGTTGCAGCAATGAGAGAAGAATGTAACTACCAATTGAATACCACGAAATATAATAATAAAAATTGAAAAGAAAAAAAAAAAATTTAGTGGAAATTAAAAACTTTTAGAAGTCTTTTTAAACCTTGAAAACACTACAATATTGCATTTCCTACTATGCAAGAAAACTCTTACCAACAAAAGAGTGATCAAATTAAGATCCTACATCATGTAACTATATTCAGCCTCTACTTATGTAACAAGGCCACAGCTCCAGGAACCGCAGAAAGTAGGCTTATTAAGAGGGTTTTATTTATTAAGGGTATCATTCTCTGTGATGTTGCCTTAGTGATGTGTTTTGCCCTCTGCTGGCTCGGCCAGCGTGGGGTTATTTCCCATTTCATCATCGTCACTGGACACCTGCATGTGTCAGTCTGTCCATCTGATTTATCCATTATCACATGGTCTAGACTAGAGGCAAATAGTCCAATAGTGTGCAACTGCAGCCTGCAATTTGGAGCATTCCTGCCTGTGGGCATCTACAGGAACACCCCCACCACGAGTATCCCATTGGTTCCTGCATGAACACCCCCCCTCCCCAGCCTGCCCTCACCGTCTTTAACAGAACTGCAGGAAAACAGTGCCCGACAGGCAGTGGCAAAGGACACGGTCTACTGGTTACCCCCGCCTCTTGCGAGTAAAGCAGGCAGGAGTCGAGAGCAACACTGTGTGCTAACTAGCTAGATCTCGCCCCCGCCTCCCGCCTGCTGTGTACCATAGAAAACCGTAACCGACAGGCTGGGACGAAGGACACGGTATACCAGTGTCGCCCCCACTTACAGCTAGCTACTCCGGTACAGAGCAGGTGGGAGGCGGGGGCGACACTGTGTGCTAGCGACATTGTGTGCCAGCCTTCCCCACCTCCAGTGTACTGGAGTCCTCCTTAGGCCTAGCTGGTTAAGCTAGCGCAGTGTCCTTCGCTCCCGACTGCCCGAACACCTGCCCTCGCCGTCGTTAACGGAACTGCAGGAAGGGAAATCTTAACGCTACAGCATACAACATTCTAGACAATACTGTGCTTCCAACTTTGTGGCAACAGTTTGGGGAAGGCCCTTTCCTGTTTCAGCATGATAATGCCCCCATGCACAAAGTGAGGTTCATACAGAAAAGGTTTGTTGAGATCGGTGTGGAAGAACTTGACTGGCCTGCACAGAGCCCTGATCTCAACCCCTTCGAACACCTTTGGAATGAATTGGAAGGTAGACTGCGAGCCAGGCCAAATCATCTAACAGCAATGCCCAACCTCCCTAACACTTGTCGGTAAATGGAAGCAAGTCCCGCAGCAATGTTCCAACATCTAGTGGAAAGACTTACCTGAAAAGTGGATGCTGTTTTAGCATCAAAGGGGGGGACCAACTCCATATTAATGCCCATGATTATGGAATGAGATTTTTGACAAGCAGGTGTCCACATACTTTTAGTCATGTAGTGTTACCTCCAGGCTCTGATCAGGCCCTACACCCAAACAAGGGCACTGCGTTCATCCACCTCTGGCCTGCTCGCCTCCCTACCACTGAGGAAGTACAGTTCCCGCTCCGCCCAGTCAAAACTGTTCGCTGCTCTGGCTCCCCAATGGTGGAACACACTCCCTCACGACGCCAGGACAGCGGAGTCAATCACCACCTTCCGGAGACACCTGAAACCCCACCTCTTTAAGGAATACCTAGGATAGGATAAAGTAATCCTTCTCACCCCCCCCCCCTTAAAATATTTAGATGCACTATTGTAAAGTGGCTGTTCCACTGGATGTCATAAGGTGAATGCACCAATTTGTAAGTCGCTCTGGATAAGAGCGTCTGCTAAATGACTTAAATGTAAATGTAAATGTAGTGTCGAATAAAGAGGGGTTCCTGCAGATGCAGGAATTCCCACATGCAGGAACACCCCAAATTGCAGCTGCAGTTGCACCCTTAAATAGTCAGCCAGTCATTTCTGTCATAATTATGGAATAACTGTAGACTCAATTGCAAAAGTTCCTGCCTTACCAAATGTCAACTGGTTCATGTTGAAGAAGACGTCATTAAGATAGCACGGACATTGTGTCCCGAACCCTGGCCTATTAGTAAGGGATTTTAAAGTGATTATACAGAAGTATAGGCTGCTCATTTTCATCCATTTGGATTGCAGCTGATTGGGAGAGACTGCCACTGCTGTCGGCAACATCAGATACACTTCTCCGCAAATAGCCTACCTTACTCTACGTCTGTTCGTTGAAAATAATACATAGCAATGTTGAAATAAGCTGTATAACTGTCCTTGTGAAATCAATGGGGAATAAGTCAAACGCCATATATAGGCTATCACACCAAGGAAGCTCGTGTCACAGCATCCCCGACTCACCTAATGTTTTGACAGCAATCTGCCGCGTCAAAGGTGGAGGCAGGTTAATGCACACCAAATCCACATCCTGATGCAGCAAAACGTCGTCGATTCTATTGGTATAAAACGGTACATCCATTTCCTTGGCCAACTCCTCTGCTTCCTCCTGAGTCCGTCCCCATAGAGCCTTGACGGCGAATCCTTCGTTCTTCAGAAGAGGGATAATCACACGCGCGGTCAAGCTGGTGCCAAACACGCCGACCCCGGGAAGCATGGCTCGAGTGCCCGGTCTTCCCGACCAGCTTCACAGCATAGCAACGCGGCAGTCGCGGGGAGAAACGCAATTGTTAACATCAGATTGGCCATCCACCCGCTCAAATCGACTTGGCACCTCGCATTTTAGCATCCGTTTTGATCGATTTGTAATAGATATTGTCGTATCCGCCGTTATCACAACAATTATACCAAAATCCGCGTATTCTAGATACACAAATTAAAATGCACCATTCTGAATTAACCGCGTCCGGCTACGAATGAAGGGCATGTCACTTTCTGTCTTTCCTGCAACGCCCTCTGTACAGATATAGAAACCAAGTAAATAAGTCCGAATTTCCTGTTAACGTTGTAGAGGTGTGAAAAAGCATTCCAGTCGCCATCAATAGGCCTGGGAGGATGCCTGTATTTAAATGCATGCAACGCCAATGATCCAGCGGTATTATGCAGCTTTTAATAACGTTGCAACCCAGTTCTGCAATGACTGTGCTGGCTACGTCAGGCTCCAGAGAGTGATCCCCTCCCAGTTTTAACCCTCTCGCTCCTGGTATGAAGTGGTTCGAATTTGACGCCCATCATAGTCGCAGCAGGTGCAATAACGGAGTATAGTTTATTAAAAACCAGGGCCTGGTCTCCAAAAAGCATTTTACGGCTAAGATCATCGTTAGAACCTTTGTAGGAGTATCGTTACATCTCCGAGCTGTTAACCAAAACCATCGTTATGATAACGTTGCACTTGAAAATGTTCGTAATCTAACACCTGCCTCAGACCACTCGTAGAACAGCTAAATGCGTCGTGTTTTATTTTGTCCTTATTTTGCGACTTTGTAAACTGTCTGTAATTTGTCTCTATTTCATTTCAGGCTAACATGTGCGCAGCCGCAATGATGTGCCAAATCTGTGATTTTGTTACTTTTTTATTGGGTAAGCATTAGAACAAGCCACATCAATATTTGCAGCCGTAGGTGGTAATACAGTGCCTTCAGAAATTATTCACGCCCACTTTTTGTCAATGTCCTACACACAATACCCCATAATGTCAAAGTGGAATTATGTTTCAAAATCTTTACAAATTAATAAAAAATGGAAAGCTGAAATGTCTTGAGTCAATAAGTAGTGAACCCTTTTGTTATGGAAAGCAAACATAAATTCAGGAGTAAAAATGTGTTAACAAGCCTTTGAGCATGGTAAAGTTATTAATTACATACACCCAGTCACTACAAAGATACAGACATCCTTCCTAACTCAGTTGCAGGAGAGGAAGGACACCACTCAGGGATTTCACCATTAGGCCAAGGGTGAATTTAAAAATATTTACAGAGTTTAATGGCTGTGATAGGAGAAGACTGAGGACGGATCAACACTGTAGTTACTCCACAATACTAACATAATTGACAGAGTGAAAAGAAAGAAGCCAGTATGGAATACAAATATTCAAAAATATGCATCCTGTTTCCAACAAAGCACTAAAGTCAAGGGGTGTGAATCCTTTCTGAAGCCACTGTACTGTATTTCTCTAGAAGCTGATCCGTTGTCAGTATTGCGAAATAATGATATAGTAAGATTTTAATTATAAAAGCTGATCCGAGAGCAGCACTGTCTTTCTTTCGATCCTATCAGTATCGACACATGCTCCAGCGGAGCACGAAGCAACTGTTCTCAGTATCGACACATGCTCCAACGGCGCACGAAGCAACTGATCTCAGTATCGACACATGCTCCAACGGCCCACGAAGCAACTGTTCTCAGTATCGACACATGCTCCAACGGCGCACGAAGCAACTGTTCTCAGTATCGACACATGCTCCAACGGCGCATGAAGCAACTGTTCTCAGTATCGACACATGCTCCAACGGCGCACGAAGCAACTGTTCTCAGTATCGACACATGCTCCAACGGCGCATGAAGCAACTGTTCTCAGTATCGACACATGCTCCAACGGCCCACGAAGCATCTGTTCTCAGTATCGACACATGCTCCAACGGCGCACGAAGCAACTGTTCTCAGTATCGACACATGCTCCAACGGCGCACGAAGCAACTGTTCTCAGTATCGACACATGCTCCAACGGCCCACGAAGCAACTGTTCTCAGTATCGACACATGCTCCAACGGCCCACGAAGCAACTGATCTCAGTATCGACACATGCTCCAGCGGAGCACGAAGCAACTGTTCTCAGTATCGACACATGCTCCAACGGCGCACGAAGCATCTGTTCTCAGTATCGACACATGCTCCAACGGCGCACGAAGCAACTGTTCTCAGTATCGACACATGCTCCAACGGCGCACGAAGCAACTGTTCTCAGTATCGACACATGCTCCAACGGCGCACGAAGCAACTGTTCTCAGTATCGACACATGCATCTGTTCTCAGTATCGACACATGCTCCAACGGCGCACGAAGCATCTGTTCTCAGTATCGACACATGCTCCAACGGCGCACGAAGCATCTGTTCTCAGTATCGACACATGCTCCAACGGCGCACGAAGCAACTGTTCTCAGTATCGACACATGCTCCAACGGCGCACGAAGCAACTGTTCTCAGTATCGACACATGCTCCAACGGCGCACGAAGCATCTGTTCTCAGTATCGACACATGCTCCAACGGCGCACGAAGCAACTGTTCTCAGTATCGACACATGCTCCAACGGCCCACGAAGCAACTGTTCTCAGTATCGACACATGCTCCAACGGCGCACGAAGCAACTGTTCTCAGTATCGACACATGCTCCAACGGCCCACGAAGCAACTGTTCTCAGTATCGACACATGCTCCAACGGCGCACGAAGCAACTGTTCTCAGTATCGACACATGCTCCAACGGCGCACGAAGCAACTGTTCTCAGTATCGACACATGCTCCAACGGCGCACGAAGCAACTGTTCTCAGTATCGACACATGCTCCAACGGCGCACGAAGCAACTGTTCTCAGTATCGACACATGCTCCAACGGCGCTCGAAGCAACTGTTCTCAGTATCGACACATGCTCCAACGGCACACGAAGCAACTGTTCTCAGTATCGACACATGCTCCAACGGCGCACGAAGCAACTGTTCTCAGTATCGACACATGCTCCAACGGCCCACGAAGCAACTGTTCTCAGTATCGACACATGCTCCAACGGCGCACGAAGCAACTGTTCTCAGTATCGACACATGCTCCAACGGCACACGAAGCAACTGTTCTCAGTATCGACACATGCTCCAACGGCCCACGAAGCAACTGTTCTCAGCATCGACACATGCTCCAACGGCGCACGAAGCAACTGTTCTCAGTATCGACACATGCTCCAACGGCGCACGAAGCAACTGTTCTCAGTATCGACACATGCTCCAACGGCGCACGAAGCAACTGATCTCAGTATCGACACATGCTCCAACGGCGCACGAAGCATCTGTTCTCAGTATCGACACATGCTCCAACGGCGCACGAAGCATCTGTTCTCAGTATCGACACATGCTCCAACGGCCCACGAAGCAACTGTTCTCAGTATCGACACATGCTCCAACGGCGCACGAAGCATCTGTTCTCAGTATCGACACATGCTCCAACGGCGCACGAAGCATCTGTTCTCAGTATCGACACATGCTCCAACGGCCCACGAAGCAACTGTTCTCAGTATCGACACATGCTCCAACGGCCCACGAAGCAACTGTTCTCAGTATCGACACATGCTCCAGCGGCGCACGAAGCAACTGTTCTCAGTATCGACACATGCTCCAACGGCCCACGAAGCAACTGTTCTCAGTATCGACACATGCTCCAACGGCCCACGAAGCATCTGTTCTCAGTATCGACACATGCTCCAACGGCCCACGAAGCAACTGTTCTCAGTATCGACACATGCTCCAGCGGCCCACGAAGCAACTGATCTCAGTATCGACACATGCTCCAACGGCCCACGAAGCAACTGTTCTCAGTATCGACACATGCTCCAGCGGCCCACGAAGCATCTGTTCTCAGTATCGACACATGCTCCAACGGCCCACGAAGCAACTGTTCTCAGTATCGACACATGCTCCAACGGCCCACGAAGCAACTGTTCTCAGTATCGACACATGCTCCAGCGGCGCACGAAGCAACTGTTCTCAGTATCGACACATGCTCCAACGGCCCACGAAGCATCTGTTCTCAGTATCGACACATGCTCCAACGGCGCACGAAGCATCTGTTCTCAGTATCGACACATGCTCCAACGGCGCACGAAGCATCTGTTCTCAGTATCGACACATGCTCCAGCGGCGCACGAAGCAACTGTTCTCAGTATCGACACATGCTCCAGCGGCGCACGAAGCAACTGTTCTCAGTATCAACACATGCTCCAACGGCGCACGAAGCAACTGATCTCAGTATCGACACATGCTCCAACGGCGCACGAAGCAACTGTTCTCAGTATCGACACATGCTCCAACGGCGCACGAAGCAACTGATCTCAGTATCGACACATGCTCCAACGGCGCACGAAGCATCTGTTCTCAGTATCGACACATGCTCCAGCGGCGCACGAAGCAACTGATCTCAGTATCGACACATGCTCCAACGGCGCACGAAGCATCTGTTCTCAGTATCGACACATGCTCCAACGGCGCACGAAGCAACTGTTCTCAGTATCGACACATGCTCCAACGGCGCACGAAGCAACTGTTCTCAGTATCGACACATGCTCCAACGGCGCACGAAGCATCTGTTCTCAGTATCGACACATGCTCCAACGGCGCACGAAGCAACTGATCTCAGTATCGACACATGCTCCAGCGGCGCACGAAGCAACTGATCTCAGTATCGACACATGCTCCAACGGCCCACGAAGCAACTGTTCTCAGTATCGACACATGCTCCAACGGCGCACGAAGCATCTGTTCTCAGTATCGACACATGCTCCAACGGCGCACGAAGCAACTGATCTCAGTATCGACACATGCTCCAACGGCACACGAATCAACTGTTCTCGATGTGTGGTGTTTTGGGAAACGAATGTTACGTCTTTGGCTGTTGTAGGAAATATGCATTGTTAAAACAAGCATAAGCCTAACATGCTAACCAGACCTCCCGCATTGTGTGCACAAGAGTTGCAAAATAAATGTACACATACGTGTT
Source organism: Oncorhynchus keta (assembly GCF_023373465.1). Classification (NCBI taxonomy): domain Eukaryota; kingdom Metazoa; phylum Chordata; class Actinopteri; order Salmoniformes; family Salmonidae; genus Oncorhynchus; species Oncorhynchus keta. The sequence goes on along the minus strand of NC_068424.1, from coordinate 24,624,419 downwards.
TGAAAGGGAATGCTGCTCTCGGATCAGCCTTCTCCATTAAATTATTTCCTTAACATGATAATTGTTTCACAATACTGGCAATGGATCAGCTCCTAGAGAGCTGCAAATATCGAGACACTAAACCACCGATTTGGCATGTCATTGCACACGTTAGGCTACACATCATGAAATATATTGAGACAAATTACAGACAGTAGCCTATAAGTAGCAAAATAGAACTCGATTGAACATAAAATATATTTCAATATGATTGAAATAGGCCTACAGCCTACTGTTTATATTTGAATGCAGTCATCTCAGTCTTGCTTGTTTGTAACAATTGCAAAGACATTGGCAACTTTGCATTTGTAGTCAACTTTGTTGTGAAGTTATTGGATGTCACAGAGAGACTGATAAACCATGTGACGCTGCAATGCTGGATAATACTACAGGCTTAAGCAAAAGAAAAAGAGAAATCTTAGAACCTCATTGGCAGTTGGCATATCTTATCATATGACGGATGTGAGCTACTTTGAATTCTGCAGCAGAGCACAATGCCCTGGGTGCCAGCGAGGATTGGAATTTTATCAGGTTTGAGTTCGCTGTACGCTGTCTTGCTCCTCAGCATGGCCCGGATTCTATCAGTTCGCTTTATTTTACTGCTACTCACTCTGAAATGATAATATGGAGGTACTCTACATGACCAAAAGTATGTGGACACCTGCTCGTTCCAATTCATCCCAAAGGTGTTCAATGGGGTTGAGGTCAGGGCTCTGTGCAGGCCAGTCAAGTTGTTCCACACCGATCTCAACAAAATATTTCTGTATGAGCCTCGCTTTGTGCACAGGGGCATTGTCATGCTGAAACAGGAAAGGGCCTTCCCCAAACTGTTGGCAGAAAGTTGGAAGCACAGAATCTTCTAGAATGTCATTGTATGCTGTAGCATTATGCTACATGTATGCTGTAGCATTAAGATTTCCCTTCACTGGAACTAAGTGGCCTAGCCCAAACCATGAAAAACAGCCGCAGACCATCATTCCTCCTCCACCAAACTTTACAGTTGGCACTATGCATTTGGGCAGGTGACGTTCTCCTGGCACCTGCCAAACCCAGATTTGTCCATCAGACTGCCAGATGGTGAAGCGTGATTCATCACTCCAGAGAATGCCTTTTCACTGCTCCAGAGACCAATGGCGGTGAGCTTTGCACCACTCCAGCTGACGCTTAGCATTGCGCATGGTCATCTTAGGCTTGTGTGCGGCTGCTCGGCCATGGAAACCCATTTCATGAAGCTCCAGACGGACAGTTCTTGTGCTGACGTTGCTCCTCGAGGCAGTTTGGAACTCGGTAGTAAGTGTTGCTTGTGTGGCCTACCACTTCATGGCTGAGCCATTGTTGCTACTAAGTATACAGATTAGTTCAGCCTTCAGCACCACATCTTCCATTTATTTTGTAACCACTGTGAACTTGCTGACATAATCCACAGTGTCTATATCAGTTTGTCTTTGGCAGAGTGTGCCATTGATTCTGTAAACAACAGAGCAAACTGAGGTGGAAAACAGTGGCAGTACTTTGCCCAGCTTGTGCTGACGATTCATATACTGTAAAATAGGTCAAAGGTCATTCAATGCCAAAGTTCAAGGTTCTGGTACTTTCCTTGCCCATTGTAGTGAGAATTTGAAAAGATACCTCTAACCACAGATCTAGGATCAGATTACCCTAACCCCAATCCAAACCTTAATCTTATGGGGAAAGGAGAATACCTGACATTAGCCAAGCGTTAAGGGTCACGTCCTGCTGTGGGTCATTTGATTGGGGTGTCTGGTCGGTCTGGCTGGCTAGGAGGAGTGACCAGTACCATGTGCCTTGGCTCTGGTTAGGACCTGTTGGTGATAGAAGCCCAGAGTTAGGAGTATGGAGGCCTGAATGTACTCTCAAATTATTTTCTCTGTCCATCAGCATGAGAATATAGGAGTGTAAGCGCACACACACACAAAAATATATAATGACAGGAGATGGTTACTGTGTCACCCGGGTATCCAGTAACCTCTGTCTCATTCAGGATTTAGCAGGCTCCTACTGGACAGGTTTTCAGCACCAATGGCTTGTCATGATTGTACTATAACGAACAATTCCTCTGACTATACAATCGCGTGTTTTACAGACAATGCACTAACCCACAATATATTAATGTATCATTCACATAGTGAATGACAGGGACAAAACGACATGTCCACTGAAACCATCCAAAGCATTCTCTTCCCTTTTTGTCCTCCTGTTAAGCAACTTGGGGTTAATCACAGGGGCATTTAATGCAAAGACGAATGAAACTACAATTCAGCAGTATCTATCAGAGGTGACGAAGGTCGCAAAAGGTTACACAAATGGCACTACATCTTAAACAAGATAACAGTGATTTCTGGAGGTTATAGAAGTCTTGATGACCCCTTTGATCTAACAACACATACCCAAACTCTGTCAAAACTTAGACATCTGATCAACTCTGATTCATGCAGTGGGACACGTTTTTGCTCTCTCGCAAAATAAGCATGCAAAAGATGTGGCTTATCTATGTGGCTTTTCAGACTGCATAGATGTATAAAGGGTTGGCTGCCCCCTGGTGGAGAGATTCTACAGTGTTGAGTCCATGTGACCGACGCAATATCTTGGGTCACGTTCAGGACAGGATGGTGCAATGTACTGAAAGTCCAACGGTTAGAAATGCCATCAACACAGCCGACATGATTCCTTACTCTCCATGTCAGAGTAGCATACTGTGCATTCGGAAAGTATTCAGACCCCTTGACTTTTCCCCATTTTTATTTTTTACATTACAGCCTTATTCTAAAATGTATTAAATAGCTTCTTTTTTTCCCCTCATCAATTTACACACAATGCCACATAATGACAGAGCAAAAACAGTGTCTTTGAAATTTTAGCAAATGTATTACAAATTAAAAACTAAAATATCATAAGTATTCAGACTCTTTCCTCAGTACTTTGTTGAAGCACCTTTTGGTTCAGGTCCGGGCTCTGTCTGGGCCACTTGAGGACATTCAGAGACTTGTCCCGAAGCCACTCCTGCATTGTCCTGGCTCTGTGCTTAAGGTTGTTGTCCTGTTGGAAGGTCACCCCAGTCTGAGGTCCAAAGGGTAACGGATGTGAAACGGCTAGCTAGTTAGCGGTGGTGCGCGCTAAATAGCATTTCAAATCGGTGACGTCACTTGCTCTGAGACCTTGAAGTAGTGGTTCCCCTTGAGGGTCCCTGGTTCGCGCCCGGGTATGGGCGAGGGGACGGTCTAAAGTTATACTGTTACATAAGTGCTCTGGAGCAGGTTTTAATCAAGGATCTCTCTGTACTTTGCTCCATTCACTTTTGCCTTGATCCTGACTAGTCTCCCAGTCCCTGCCTCTGAAAAACATCCATGCTTCACCATAGGGAGGGTGCCAAGTTTCCTCCAGACATGACGCTTGGCATTCAGGCCAAAGATTTCAATCTCATTTTCATCAGACCAGAGAATCTTGTTTCTCATGGTCTGCGATTCTTTAGGTGCCATTTGGCAAACTCCAAGCAGGCTGTCATGTGCCTTTTACTGAGGAGTGGCTTCCATATGCCCACTCTACCATAAAGGCCTGATTGGTGGAGTACTGCAGAGATGGCTGTCCTTCTAGAAGGTTCTCCCATCTCTAAAGAGGAACTACAGTGACCAAGGTCCTTCTCCCCCGATGACCGATGGCTCAGTTTGGCCGGGCGGCCAGCTCTAGGGGAGAATCTTGGTGGTTCCAAACTTCTTCCATTTAAGAATGATGGAGGCCACTGTATTCTTGGGGACCTTCAATGCTGAAGAAATGTTTTGGTACCCTTCCCCATATCTGTGCCTCAACACAATCCTTTCTCCGAGATCTACGGACAATTCTTTCAACCACATGGCTTGGTTTTTGCTCTGACATGCACTGTCAGATATGGAACTTTATATAGATAGGTATGTGCCTTTCCAAATCATGTCCAATCGAATTTACCACAGGTGGACCCCAATCCAAGTTGTAGAAACATCTCAAGGATGATCAATGGAAACAGGATGCACCTGAGCTCAATTTCGAGTCTCATAACAAAGGGTCTGAATACTTACGTACATAAGTTATTTTGTATTTGTAATACATTTGCAAATGTATTTAAAAAAAAAACTGTATTCACTTTGTCATTATGAGGTATTGTGTGTAGATTGCAGAGAGAAAAAAAAACTATATTTAATCCATTTTAGAATAAGGCTGTAACTTAACAAAATGTAGAAAAAGTCAAGGGGTCTGAATACTTCTCGAATGCACCATGTCCATTGTACACAATATACTTATCTCAACACACTACTTGGATTAGGAGATATTACAATGTTAAAATAAATACTTTAATATAGTGAAAAACATAACAAATGACAGGAGTTTGTACAGTTCAGACATATTTCAGCACGTTTATTTATTCATTACTCAGAGGCACAGATATAATTTAAAGGGCTACCCTTCGCTACGCATGCGCCCAAAAGTAACTCCTACTAGAGTACAATATGTGAGGTGTGCACACACACACACACACGCGCGCGCACACACGCACACACACGCTGGTTCTCCCTCAGAATGGAGGCTCACTCCCCAATCGCTAATAGTCGCTTCATATAAAAGATTGTAACTATGTACAGAGAAAAGAGAAAGCGATTCGACAGGTTGCTTCTCCTTCGATGAAGCCTCCATGGCCCCCTTGAGGTAGATTACATTCTCTCGTCACTTTAACCAGGTAAATGGAACATATACTGCTTGCTATACTGTTACCCAGAAGTCTTAGTTTTGTGTCCTCTAAAAAGGTTTGAAGTCATCTCTTTTGCTGCTATTCAGCTCAAGTAAGCAAGCTGTGCTGTTTTTAGTTCAACTTTATTTCTTACACTATTAACAATGTGACGTTTCATATCACAGACTCAAAGATTGTATCTTTGGTGGCTAAAAACCTAAAATAAAAATACATTTTCAATTAACTTAAAATCAGTAACATAACCCATCCTCCAACTGGCTCCTCAAAAATCCTTTTGGTGAAATCTCTGCCAAAGTCTGTGTTTCCAATGTGTTTTAGAAAAACACAAACAAAACAGATCTGCAAACAACCCCCCCCCCCCCATCCATCCCACACCTCCATAAAATCGAAATACTCCAGTCCTGAAAAGTAACACTTAAAGAGTGTTATCAGAAAATCAAGTATAACATAACAGTTAAGTGCAAACAGACACTATGACTACAAGTTACACAGGTGTATGTCAGAAAAACAAAACAAAAACACACCAGGAAACATAAAAACATTGTCTGATGGTCGACGCTACAACAAAAGACAGGTTGTTTTCATGACATACTGTAGAAAAATACAATGTTCTGGTTATAAAATACTGCACAGCTACCAAAAGGTTTCAAAATAAAACTGTGGATGTAAATACAGAAGAGTTTGATGAGTGATTCCTTCCTTTCTTTGCCCCAATAGTTTCTTATATCTGGTGACTTCCTACTTCCTATAAAACTTCACATGCCCTGGAAATCACAGATGCCATTCCTTCCACTGTTGATATGTAGCCTAAAAAGGAACTCATTTTGTAACCACAAACTCAGTGTTGCTCATCAAAATGGTCTGTTAGGTAAGAATTTGAGTTCAAATGTGTTGACCTCTGTGCGTCTCCAAATCAAAAGCATTAACTGGTTATAATAACGTATATTGTATTTACAATTTGAAAGTGATCTTGCTTTTTCCACCCCACCCTACAAGCACGGGCGACAGTTGGCGCGTGTACTGTGGCTGACATTGACAAGCATATACTTTCAGCCTTAGTCTTTTTGGCACGTTTCTTCCTATACAAAGTCAAAATGATTCATCATGGTCAGTTGAAAACATGAAACCTAGAGAATATGCAAGTACAATTAAAACACAAATAACATCAGAACAAATCCTGACATTGAACAGTATGATCAACTGATACCTACAGACCACACCTATATGATTGACCTATGAGACCTATGTTTTCACAAACTCTACTCACCTACCCACTCTGCATGGTGCTCACCAGAGAGAGAAAACATTGATGGTTCGGAGCACAACATGGAACATAGCTATTTCATAATGAGACTTTTCTATTCCAGTACAGAATCTTGGTTTGGTGTCCTGTGATAGACGTGATACTCACAAATCACAGCCATTTGAATGTGGTGGCATCACTGTATTACAACATCCCAGCCTAAATACTTCTATTATCAGAGCCAAACAATGCAATGCAATCTACCGTATCAGTGCAGTACTGTACATCGAAGACTGTGCAAAACGCTGAGTGTCGATGTCTCTAACGACACCGTGCTGAAAATGAGCCTACAGTACCCGAACAGTCAACAGTGGCTAGGCCATCAGAGGATGACTCCAACAAGCACATTTCCTTCTGTTTTAGCTGTCAAGCAACACAATGACCGATTTGAGGGTCACAGAGAAGTGGACAAATTCTTGAGTTGATGATTCATTCAGATTCAGTGTTCGTGTCAAACCATCTCGTGATTTTCCTATATGTTGATGTATATATCGAATGGGCTCTGGTAGGTGAAATACCTTGATGACCCCAGTTGTCCTAGATTTGTGAAGCTGTGGAACGGTACGTGAGTTTAAAGCAGCACTCCTGTACCTGAAAATAGGCTCTTTACAAAAAACTACTTTCATTCCCTGCACCCTTGCATACAATTTCCGATTATCCCAACATAAATATGCTTTATGCTGTGTATTGGGTGTAACACAGTTAACATAGGCTAAATACTAGGATATATACTAGGGCTATTTCTTAAAGCAAAGGCTGAAGTCGGGGACTTTGACCAATGTTACAGAGCCAATAAAACAGGGTCAATTAAGGAGACCCCACCAGGCAAGGTGGACGAACGTCTGTGTCTCAGGCCTGTCTGCAATTCACCACAACAGCATCTATTGCACATTAAAATCCTTGGGCCTATCCTTGCCAAAGCTCCCCACCCCATACACAGACCTCTTTCAGATGTTGTGCTGCACTCAACAACAAGACAACCATTAACAACAAATTAAATACATGAATAAACCTAGTTCCCCCTAGTCCTAGTATGGATTAACAAGGTGGATCCGCTTCTGCGTTAGACCCCCTGACTTCCTCAATTAGAATTGAGGTTGACTGAACTCCGCTGTGAGTAGCTTCAGGGGTATACGAGGACACCAGTAGGGCAGAACACCTTCAAAATATGACCCCACCTTTAATAACCAAGGGACAATGGAGCTTTGGAAAGCCATAGCAACACCCTGATCTGTGGAACAGAATAAAAGTATGCTTTTTTTGGACTTGCTGCCTCCTTCCGTTCTAACAGAGCTCCGCTGTGGGCTAGGATACTGGAAAGAGTCACAGAAGCATGTTATTCTAGATAACAACATTCCTATTGAGTTTTTAGATAATAGATAAGAGCAGGAACCGTATTCATCTCTTTCAGGATTCAAAGTCGATTTGGTTCTGAGCTAAGGGAGATCTTAAAGGCAGCACATTGACTTTGTGCCTCCTCAATCTGAATCGTACTTGAAAGATGAGGACAAAGCCAAAGCCAAAATGAGGGCAAAGATGGACAAACTAGAGAGACTATGGCTGTGTCCGAAATGATATAGGGCCAAAGGGTCAAAAATAGTCCACTATATAGGGACTCGGATGCCATTTCAGACACAGCCCATGTCCATATTAACCCTGTGGTCATCTGCCGATTATGATACACAATTACCATGAACAGACATGAATACTGAACATAGAGAGGGAGGGAGTGAAGGGGGAAAAAAGGAAGAACATCCATACAGTAAACATTAACACGTGTCAGATTAAAATGTTTGTGTCAGAATGCTCTATCCTCCAGTCGGTCAACGTGATAGATAGGCCCCAGGATACATGTGCTCTTTCCACGAATCAGGCTGATGCTATGACATCACACTGCCCTGATGGGTCATCCCCTCCGAGGCTAAAAATCCCTCTGTCCAGTAACATGGCCCCCCCTCTGACAATCCCCCAGTAACCCCAAGGTTTTGTGGCCGCAAGCGTTTAAGAGTAGATAGTGATGACCTCGCGTCCGCCCCCACGGACCAGGAGGACCCGGTTGAGACCCTCCAGCAGAACCTCCAGGAACTCCATGTCTGAGACGCCAAGGGTCAAAGAGGAAACAAGTCACATCACATGACAGGGGTTTATGCAGGTCACGTGACAAGGGGAGTACATTAGCTCTGAAGCTATTAGTTCTAGTACACTTTAAAGATACACTACATGACTAAAAGTATGTGGACTCCTGCTCGTTGAACATCACATTACAAAATCATGGTTATTAATATGGAGTTGGTCCTCCCCTTTACTGCTATAACAGCCTGCACTCTTCTGGGAAGGCTTTCCACTAGATGTTGGAACATTGCTGCGGGGACTTTCTTCAGCAGTGAGTGTTGTAACCGAGGACAGATGATTTTTACGTGCTGCGCGCACTCGACAGTTCTGTTCTGTGAGCTTGTGTGGCCTACCATAACAGCACTTACAGTTGACCTTGGCAGCTCTAGCAGGCCAGAAATTTGACGGACATAACTTGTTGGAAAGGTGGCATCCTATGATAGTGCCACGTTGAATGTCTGTCAGCCAATGTAGGGAAGCACAGGATTGAATTTCACCAACCACTCGATCTCCAAGGCATTCCTAGTCGATTGCCAAACATTTTTGTAAAAAACCCAACAATAAAGCTTTGTGTTCCTATATGGTGTCATATAGCCAACCTCAAATTTTGAAATGTCCCGAACATCAATGCACTGGCAGGGCAATTCAAGAAAAGCCTGTATGTGGTGATAATGTATTGGGCCTATAGCTTACAACACAAACCTCATTGCTACAGTACTGTTTTTAATTGGTTAATGTTGCATAGGCTTACGTTTTTTAAGTCATGTTAAAATATAAATCTGAACAGATCTCGGTTTATATTTTGACTCAAAGGGATCTTCTTGACTCAAGGTTGGTGACCACTGTTCTATAGTTTTCCCTGTTAACACTATTAACGTTTCCCTTTACCGTGGGAATTGTGATTGAATCAACACAATATTAACCGCTTTCAATGCGACATACCGAAACAAAACAAACTATGCAAGAGATTTTGTTGTAGGCAGAACGCATCGGAGTAGGATTCTATTTCATTGACAGGCACTACTCAACCCGTACTCTACACAGACCTGTGTGGCATATAAACAATCAGAGCTCCTGTAGGCCTGTATGCAAATAGACCATTGCCATATATGGATCTGTGCCATACACTTCAACTGGACTGTGTTTACAGCATGAGCGATTGTGAGTAGATGCACTTGTTTTGAGATCAAAGCGAGAGCTACATGTAGTCATGTGCACATTTTGTTCTTGTCCTTTGCTAGTTAGTAAGTTACTAGCCAAGTTATAGATAATTTAGAGTTGCACAGAATTTTCACACATTCAAGTTTGCACTCAGCAGACCTGAAATTTGCTCAGTGCAGAAAAATGTTTGAGAGAACACTGCTGTCAGCAACGGGTGTGGCTGAAATAGCCAAATCCACTCATTTGAAGAGGTGTCCACATACCTTTGTATATATAGTGTACAATCAACAACTTAACTATTAACTAAACAACCTTTGTAAAGAGATCATCCTCGACCTCGTCAGACAGCTGATGAAGATGCCATTCAAGTTAACTTGGGCTAAACATATTCAACTAAGCAACGCACAATTCAAAACACATGTATAGTCAAATTTGAATAAACAGACATTTGGCTGTAAAGGATACAGTTCTCGTCGCCCCCTCTGTTTTTGGGCGGTCCCGGCATGTTGAGCAGGACCAGGTGGGCTCCCTGTGACTTGTTGACCACCACCTCGTTCAGCTTGACCGCAGTGTGCATCCGGCGCACGTTGGACTGGTTCCTATACCACACAAGGGTGACAGTGAAGAAGAGCAGGCTCAACCCAACACAACCCTGACCCTCTAACTTCTGTCCCTGACTTCTCCAATAATATTAATGGACTGGATTTACATAACACTTTTTCAGAAGCTCAAAGCTCTTTACATTGAATCCTAACTAGAAACATGGAAAGTAAAACTAACTAATCTGTCACTCTTCTCACGTAACACTCATTAGTCTAAGCATTCATTAATGATTGATGCTTCCTGATCATGTTTTTTTAAATGAACAATTACAGTGCTATTGGCAGATTGGCAGCCTTTAGCACACAGATGAGAACATGAAGCAGGTCAGCTGGTGGTTATGATAGTGAAGCCCTGGGAGTTATGTCACTCTGAATTAAGGCTCAGGATGGGCAGTCAAAGCAGCATCACACTTCAAACAGTGGCAGTGGCAGTAGGGTGGTAGAGAGGATAAACTATTGTAGACCTGGTATACTGACAAATACAATGGGCAAGCCTGTGGGTTTGAAATATTCCATTGTATAACTAAGCAATAAGGCCTGAGGAGGAGTACAGCCTTTAGCAGTGATATATTGGCCATATACCACACAACCCCGAGGTGCCTTGTTGATATTGTAAACCAGTTACCAACATAAAAAGGACAAGTAGTTTTGCATCATACCTGTGGTATATTGTCCGATATACCACGGCTTTCCGCCAATTAGCATCCAGGAGTCAAACTACCTGGTTCCTAGCACTGCGTTGTATACACAGTATTCCAATATTCAATTGACCAGTTCAATGTGATATTGGGTGTAATATCGATAGCCCTTCTTGAGTTAGAGTGCACAGCAACACCAAAAATGCAGAGCATGATATGCAAATGGTTTGAAGCAGAAATCGCCACATCACAAATACAACGAGGCACTTCCAAAAAAACTTACGCTTTCCACCCAGTTGAGATTTAAGGACAATATCATGTTGATTGCAATGACCAATTGAAATGGATTTTGGACCACTGATATTCTTAATTCTTTGGTTCTATTCCTATACAGAACAGATGCATGGGAAATAAAGCAATATTGTTTACACGGCTACGGTCTGTATGGAAAGCGCAATTTTGATTGCACATGCTACATAACATGACATGTGTACCCTCCCATCACACAGGTACGCACACACAAACAAACACACACACACACACACACAAACACACTTGCATGCACACACACAGACACACACATAGTCCCAGTGGCTGGGAGGTCAACAATATGGAGGAGACAGAAAAGGACTACTGTCCACAGACATTCACACACACAGCCTAAGGCACTATGGCAAAGAGAAATGTGACTTACAGACTCTCCCACTCTCTAGAAGGAGGAAAACGAGACAAAACAACAGAAACCGACTTAGATGTTTTATAGAAACCCCTTGCATGTCTACTGTTGCACATAACAACCACCCCACAGTTAAACACTTCCCTCAGTTTAAAGGGATGGTCAAAGTCAGATGTTTTCATTACTCAAAAGTAGTCAAGAAGTGCAAAAACATCAGACAAACTTTGATTTGGAAGTGAATTATCCCTTTAAAAACGGTCTTTATAGAATCCAAATCATATTTGGGCTTGTTACAATTTTGGGCTATGTAATGTACTAGTGGTTATATCTGCCTTTTTGAGATGGTGGGTTCTGAGACACAAAGACATGATGATCATTAGTTCAGACAATGCATGTGGTCTGCGTGGTGGGGCCATGCACTGGATGTGTCCACACACACACACACACAGTCAAACAGATCAACATGGAACATGCCAACGCAGCCTGAACACACACCATGCAGGCCATGTAACCATTTCAAACCGGCAGGCTCTGGGGCACCTGCAGTGTGAGCAACTGTCCACTTGGCTCCTCCATTTTGGCTCTGGAAGGTTTAAGGATAAGAGGGTTCATACGTAGCACCTGACTTACGGTTTCATGTTGAAGATGTCGCGCACGCCCATGCTGGCCTCGGCGCGGTTGCGGTTGCGCTCGGTGAGGAACTTATCCTTGGTCCAGGTCATGTGGACTCGGTCAGGGCCTGCGTCGGCCTTGTCGTTAAGTGCGGCGTGAGACGCCGTGTTTCTGTCATGGATCAGCTGGGCCTGAAGGAGAGGGAGATGATGAGAGAGTGATAGAGAGAGAAAGAGAGAAGAAAATAGAGAGAGAGAGACTACAGGCTAGAAACCATAGAGTTGCACAAACCAGGTAGGTTATTATATTTGTGTTTTTATATTTGTTTTTATTTCTATTCATTTTTTCAATTTTTGGGAAAATTCTGTTTAGATTTAGTCATTTTTACTTAGGTTAAGTAAAAATATTTATATTTATTTATATGATTTAGTTTTAGAGACAGAAAGCATGCATGGGACGCTAGGGGCCATTGGTGTTGTATAGTTACTTGTGTGTTTTTTAGGATGTCCCTTCTTGCAAATGAGGGGCAGTAATACTTAAGGTGATGGGTCAGGTCATTGGTTAGGTTTAAATTATAAAGTAAATCTCAATGCGACTTGGATTTTAAAATAACAGCACAGACTGGTTCAAAAAGTATGGTGGAAGAAAACTCTCTCTCGCCCATGTTTACACCAATCTAAATGCTTTTTAGTAGGACATGTAAACATAATCAAGTTATCTAGCCAATTCTTTCCCTTATAGCTGGTGAGAGCTAGTGATAGTGAGGCACAAGCTAGGCCTATTAGAAACATCGACATCTCCCGGCCACATTTACCATCCAGATTCAGTAGCTTGAAAACCCTCAAAAAGCATGAAAACCCTATTGAACACCACATTAGATTTTTGCCTAAAGTTGAAAATTAATTCATGAACATAATTCATGATGTTTTTTATTTTATGTAGTTAGTTTTGGAGTCAAAGATAATAGTTTCTGTACAGTTGTACTTTTTCCGAACAGGTTTTTAATGATTTTATTTCAGTTTACTGAATAGTTTTTTCCTAATTAGTTTTAGTATCAATTACTATAATAACCTTGCCTGGTAGCAACAACAACACCACTAAGACAATCAACAAACATTGTAAAAGCATTTATGGCTGACTAACACAATCAAATCAAAATCCATGACGTGCAAAACAACACCAGTGTTCTCTAAACAGGCCAATATCCCTTTAATAAGGAGTGAGGCACCAAGTACTGTCTGGAGCTACAACACAGTGAGATGGAGTAATGGTGACGTCCACGGAGAATTAACCAGGTGGAGAGGGATGAGTGGAGAAAGGAGAGATGAACAAAAAGGAGGATTACACCACAGTGCACGCATGCGGAATGAGGTGTGTCCATGACGTCCATTATGCCACTACGGTGAGTAACCTGCAGTTACACAGCCACGGTCACCATCTACCATAGAGGGTCTATCCGGGAATTACTTTAACTGGACATTTTGACTGGGCTTTAACTTACTTTAGGTCCCGGACTGTTAGTAGCTGTGGATGTGGCTGTGTAAGTGTGGTCTCTGAGGGTTGGTGACTGGGGTGTAATGGTAGTCTCAGTGGGGGCGAGGGGCTGCAGTCACAGGGGCATTGGGGGTACAGATGGTGGGTGTTGGCTACCTCGTCCTCCTGTGTGTCCTCCAGCTCTCGACTGGGGCCAGATTCTGAGCCCGCGGCTCCGGTTTGGTTATTCCTCCTGATGGAGCTACGTGACGAGTCAGTGATACTCTGAATCTGAGGGCCGTGTTGCCCCATACCGCATACGCAGCCAGACAGGAGAGGGGGCCAAAGGTCATACAACGAACACTAGGCCAAGGTGGGCTAGGATAGCCCTGATAGACACAAACCAATAACATACAGGGGTGGCAGGTAGAGCATTGGGCTAGTTTCCGAAAGGTTGCTGGTTCGAAATCCCTGAGCCGACTAGTTGAAAAAAGTGCCCTTGAGCAAGGTATTTAACCCTGATTGCTCACGTAAGTCACTCTGGATAAGAGTGTCTGCTAAATGACTAAAATGACAAATGTTTAAAACAATACAGTGACTTCAGAAAGTATTCACACCCCTTGACTTATTCCACAGTTTGTTGTGTTACAGCCTGAATTCAAAATGGATTCAATTGATTTGCTTTCTCATCCATCTACATACAATACCCCATAATGATAAAGTGAAAACGTGTTTTAATCATTTGTAGCATTTTTTTTTAAAATGAAATAATATGTATTCATACCCCTGATTCAATACATTGTAGACGCACCTTTGGCAGCGATTACAGCTGTGAGTCTTTCTGGGTAAGCCTTTAAGAGTTTTCCACACCTGGAGTGTGTAACATTTGCACATTATTATTTTCAAAATTCTTCAAGCTCTGTCAAATTGGTTGTTGATCATTGCTAGAAAACCATTTTCAGGTCTTGCCATATATTTTCAAATAGATTTACAAACTAACCTGGCCACTCAGGAACATTCACAGTCTTCTTGGTAAGCAACTCCAGTGTAGATGAGGCCTTGTGTTTTAGGTTATTGTTCTGGTGAAAGGTGAATTAATCTCCCAGTGTTAAGTGGAAAGCAGACTGGACCAGGTTTTCCTCTATGATTTTGCCTGTGCTTAGCGCCATTCCGTTTAGTTTTTTTATCCTGAAAAACTCCCTGGTCCTTAATGATTACAAGCATACCCATAACATGATGCAGCCACCACTACGCGTGAAAATATGGGAAGTGGTACTCAGTCATGTGTTGTATTGGATTTGCCCCAAACATAACACTTTATAAGACAAAACATGTGAATTGCTTTGTCACAATTCTTGCAGTTGTACTTTAGTGCCTTGTTGCAAAACAGTATGCACGTTTTGGAATATTTTTTATTATGTACAGGATTCCTTCTTTTCACTCTGTCATATAGATTAGCATTGTGGAGCAACTAAAATGTTGTTGATCCATCCTCAGTTTTCTCCTATCACAGCCATTAAACTCTAATTATTTTAAATCATCATTGGCCTCATGTAGAAATCCCTGAGCGGTTTCCTTCCTCTCTGGCAACTGAGTTAGGAAGGATGCCTGTATCTTTGTAGTGACTGGGTGTATTGATACACCATCCAAAGTGTAATTAATAACATCATGCTCAAAGGGATATTCAATGTCTGCTTTGTTTTTAACCCATCTACCAATAGGTGCCGTTCTTTGTGAGGCATTGGAAAACCTCCCTGGTCTTTGTGATTGAATCTGTGGTTGAACATCACACCTCGACTGAGGGACCTTACAGATACTTGTATGTGTGGGGTACAGAGATGAGGTAGTCATTCAAAAATCATGTTAAACACTATTATTGCACACATTCCATGCAACTTATTATGTGGTTTGTTATGTACATTTTTACTCCTGAATTTATTGCCATAACAAAGGGTTTGAATACTTATTTACTTAAGACATTTCAGCTTTCCATTTGAATTCATTTGAAATCATTTCAAAAAACATAATTTCACATTGACATTATGGGGTATTTTGTGCAGGTCAGAGATACAAATCTATATATATATATATATATTTTTAAATTCAGGCTGTAACACAACAAATGTGGAAAAAGTCAAAGGTTGTGAATACGTTCTGAAGGGACTGTATGTCCTATCTATTTACTGTATGTCCTATCTATTTACTGTATGCCCTATCTATTTACTGTATGTCCTATCTATTTACTGTATGCTTATAAGACCTCCCTAATGTAATATCAGGTAATAGAGCTTTCCAACCAAGTGAGGTCAGGGCACATCCATGGCTGTTCAATGTGACCCAAAGCACTGACAGACTAAATCACATTCCCATGACACTTTTCTCTTTACAGACCAACTTAAAGTAAGTGCACTCAAGAAAGACCTGAAACAATCGCATTGCATTTAAAACACTACAAGATAAAGTTCTCAAGGAAAATACCATTCATTTTCTGATACAGGTGTTGCAAAACAATAACAGATTATATCAATGCTCGCTTAATTCCCATATTGACTTGGAGTGCATGCCAAATGGCTCCCCATTCCACATTTAGCACACTACTTTTGCCCAGAGCCTATAGGCCCTGTTGAAATGTAGTGAATTATGAAGGGAATAGGGTGCCATTTGGGGCACAATGTTGAAGGGCGATTGCTGCACTGTTGTAATGAGTGTACCCTGCAGACAGGGGGCGGTGTTACCTCTCTCTCCCTCTCCGTCCGCGACAGCTGCATCTGTTTCAGCATCTGAGAGCGCTGCTCCATCACCAGGGTCTTCTCATAGGTGAAGGCTGAGATGTCGCTGTCGTGCTGTACTCACACACACACACACATTATCCGAAGGGTAAACTAAACATCACACATTTTTTATATTTAACAAAAACCCTGATGAAACTATTTAATTTTTTACCCCTTTTTCTCCCCAATTGGTAGTTACAGTCTTCTCCCATCACTGCAACTCCCCTACGGACTAGGGAGAGGCCAAGGTCAAGAGCCATGCATCCTCCGAAACATGCCTGCCAAGTCGGCACTGCTTTTGACACACCGCTCGCTTAACCCGGAAGCCAGCCGCACCAACGTGTCGGAGGAAACACCATCCAGCTGGCGACCGAAGTCAGCTAGAGCGCATTGGGACAAGGAAATCCCGGCCGGCCTAACCCTCCCCTAACCCCGGATGACGATGGGCCAATTGTGCACCGACTCATGAGTCTCCCAGTCACAGCCGCCTGTGACACAGCCTGGGATCTAACCCGGGTCTGTAGTGACACCTCAAGCACTGAGATGCAGTGCATTAGACCGCTGCGAGAGTACGAGAGTTTCTTCCTTTTAATATCTAAGGATATCAAAAGAAACTGACAAATATGAGAGACATTTAAGAGTGATTGAGCTACACCTCAGGTTTCGTCATCTCCAGCTATCGGTCAATAGGGAGATGTCAGTGCACCAGAGGTCTACAGGTAAGCTCACCATCTCTACCACCTCCACCTCTGCGTCCAGACGAAGGTGGTAGAGGAACATCTGCAGGTCCTTCTTCATCTGAATACTGTTGTCATCCATATTAGCCACCGTGAAGATACGCATCTTACACTTCCTCCACACCTGAGATGCGTGGGGAGACAGGAAGAGATAGCAAGAGAGAAAGAGGGGGAGTGTGAACACAAGTCATCCCTAGCCTAGGGTATGGGTGTATAATGATACGTGCCCCTATTTGTGTGTGTTAATAACTAAGTGTGTGCATATGTTAGCGCGTTTGGCGGTGCATCGTGTTTGTAATATTCCACCACAACAGACTGTGAATGGCGCCACTATAGATACCTTGTGCTGGCGAAGGAGGAAGGGCAGTAGCATGAGCAGTCCTCCATCATGGACAACCCACCACACGTCTATGGTGCCCTGGCCCAGGCGGTCCGCGTTGGTGGGGAAGCTGTCCACATTCTTGGCCACAAGCAAGGCTTGATGGGCCGCTGTGGTCTCACGCACAGTCTCTGTGGAGGGGACAGAGAGAAATGCTGTTAAATTAGCGAATGCACGCCATCTCAGTAATGGTATTGCATGGGGTTTAGTACCATGTGATAGGGGTTATGCTCACATGAAAAGTAAACGTCCTGAGCTAATTAATGTTAAGACCATTTTGGTGTGGTCTCAAATCCAAGTGGGTCACACTGACTCACCGATGAAGTTCTTCCAGGATACGGGGTCGTTGGACTGTTTCCAGGTACCGGGCCAGGCCATGAGGACCGTGTTGTGTTTCATGCCCCCAAGGCCTGCTGTCTGGATGAGGTGGGAGAAACCATCACGCAGGTTGGACGACGCCACCACGTGGCAGAAGCCCTTGGTACGCTCCGTCGTCATCGACGACTTGATGTTCTGTTGGAGAAAGTCACGAAGAGTGAGAAAAGTTTTCCACTAGTTACCACAGCCAGACTGACTTGACACAATCGGAATGGACTCAACCTGGTAATTAATGTCTATGTTGGTCTACCAGTAGAAGGCAGGCAGTCTCTGCCAGTGGAATAAGACTGGAAATGTCAACAGCCACTAAACCTCTCTGGTTGGTTCTCTTAACAGGTCTCTCTCAGACACGTAGGACACATCTAACTTACGACTGTTGAGACGCATCTACGGTGTAGGAGCTGAGCCCGTGACTACAGTACCTGCTCGGCCTTCTTGACCTCGGCCTCCTTGGTCATGTAAGTGCCCTCCAGCACGGAGCCCACGATAGTCAGGCCTTTGCCTGCTTTGAGCTGGGTGCAGAAGGAGAGCAGGCGTGGGTGTTTCACGGCGTGGTCAGAATCCAGGTTCAATAGCAGCAGCATCTGGGGCCTACGACCCGGGAAGACAGGTGCGGTGAACCATCAGACAAGTCATACTGAATTGTATTATACAAGGCTGACCAAGAACCATACTGGTCCAACACATTGCTTTGATGATGAGATGATAAAGGGCATTGAATTTCAGATTATTGTCTAGCAATCTGTATTAACACCTGGGAACATTGCAGTGACATTTGTACAGACATTTGAGTTCAAAATGAGATTGCCATAAGCCTGCACGTCTAAAGGTGAACTTTTAAACACATCTATTGATGGGATTCCTGATGGCTGCAGCTGATTGGATTAAGTAATGGGTCGTTCCATGTCATCTCAGCAAGCCATGACACCCAGCATCTCAGATATTTATGAAATCATTTATGTAGTTAGAAACAGATAAGATTAGCATTCCTGCAACATTATTTTGTTGAAATGTAATTTGACCTAATTGATTGCACCCCCAAATTGGCCATTTTAATTTATAGGATTCATATAATATTAAATAAATATAGTACCCAACATCCGATTTGGACCAAACTTTTTTCTAACGATGAGTAAGATATGAGGAATCCAACAAAACAGTCAAAAGCCACCCACGGACCCCCCACACCAATCCCACCCATGGACCCCCCACGCCAATCCCACCCAGTTTTCAGTATCATGTTTCTATGTCTGACAAGTAGAATGGAGCTGCGGCTCAGAGTATTGTTTCTTCATCATGTGTAATGTTTTCTCAGTGAATTTGGTGATTTTTCTTTTCCCCTGTTCAGAGTAATTAGTCATTGAAGTTGTTTATGTCCCATCCTACATCCTGGTATTACCAGGTTCTGACCACTAGATGGTGCTGTTGGGTGATTCTCAACATTAAATTACTTCACCAATCAGTGCTGTGGAGTGGGTAAGCGATTTCATCTGTATAGGAAAGTAATTAAGAGCAAATTGTATTTTGCCGTAACAGCATGGGTTAGTCACAATGAAAGACAAACACACACACACACACAGTGCTGCTAATCACAGTGTAGGGTGCAAGATGCAACTGAAAATTTGAGGGTGAGGCGGGAGAAGATGGAGGAAGATTGCCTTGAAGAGCTGGGCACCTTGTTATGACATGGATTATCTGAATTAGGCCCATGGAATTATACACGGAGGAGCGGCTTCTGTGGAGTAACTTTGAATATCGTTGAACTTCCGAGTTGGTTTAATGTTGGACCAGAGAAAACATTAGCTAGGTATGCTCCACATCAAAGAATGTTATTAACCGGTTCCCATGCTTTTAAAATAATGGTTCTGTTCCAAAACAGTATAGATCACTTTCGATTTCAGTTCGGGTTCGTTCCTCAAATAATTTAGCTATTTTCCAGCTGTTCCCTGAATCAGTTCCAACTCTTGGTTTTCTTACCTTGTAAGAAGTTTATGGACACCAACCCATAAAAATAAAATCACCAGGAACAGCACCATCTAGTGGTCAGAACCTGGTAATATCAGGATGCAGGATGGGACATACATCTAACAACTTCAATTACTAATTTCTCTGAACAGGGGAAAATAAACATCACCAAATTCCCTGAGAATACATTACATAGAATGAAGAAACAATCCTCTGAGCCGCAGCTCCATACTACTTGTCAGACATGGAGGATTCCTAACGGCTCCAGTATTGGTCCTGCTGTCGAAGGCTGGTGGCACATTGCCAGTTACTGTGTAAAGAGGCTTAGGGGAGCGTCGTGAGCCGAGCGTGGGCGGTGTATGAGGGTAAGTACTTGGTAGCCTGCCATTCTCATCAGGCCAGATTGCACAGGGAGAAATATTGATTTTGACGCTGTAGATTAGGGCTTTCCCTGGAAATGGGACTGTGGGTGATGCCAGGTGCATGAGGGAGAGGACCAAAGACTGACCTCATTCTTTCCTGATGTAAATGCTCCACTTTTTGGACAGGCACAGTCCTGCGGCTGCTATGCTTAGGCTTACTGGTATCTTTTTTTACAGTGAGATTACATAGAAGGTTCAGCGATTCATCAAATAGTAACTCTTTCTCTGGATTACTCAGATGACAAATGGTACCAATTCACTATGTTCCCCAGCATAAAATTATACTGTTGAGAAAGCCCCAAAGTTGGTTATTGCTGGTTGTTCAGCCCCAAAGTTGGTTATTGCTGGATGTTCAGCCCCAAAGTTGGTTATTGCTGGATGTTCAGCCCCAAAGTTGGTTATTGCTGGTTGTTCAGCCCCAAAGTTGGTTATTGCTGGTTGTTCAGCCCCAAAGTTGGTTATTGCTGGTTGTTCAGCCCCAAAGTTGGTTATTGCTGGTTGTTCAGCCCCAAAGTTGGTTATTGCTGGTTGTTCAGCCCCAAAGTTGGTTATTGCTGGTTGTTCAGCCCCAAAGTTGGTTATTGCTGGTTGTTCAGCCCCAAAGTTGGTTATTGCTGGTTGTTCAGCCCCAAAGTTGGTTATTGCTGGATGTTCAGCCCCAAAGTTGGTTATTGCTGGTTGTTCAGCCCCAAAGTTGGTTATTGCTGGTTGTTCAGCCCCAAAGTTGGTTATTGCTGGTTGTTCAGCCCCAAAGTTGGTTATTGCTGGTTGTTCAGCCCCAAAGTTGGTTATTGCTGGTTGTTCAGCCCCAAAGTTGGTTATTGCTGGTTGTTCAGCCCCAAAGTTGGTTATTGCTGGTTGTTCAGCCCCAAAGTTGGTTATTGCTGGATGTTCAGCAACAAAGTTGGTCATTGCTGGTTGTTCAGAAATGCGGCATTAATGATGGCACAAACAAACGTATTTGCACATAAACCTAATCCCACGCACACACCTCCAGTTCTTGGTGTGGGGCGGCGCCTCCTCCAGGCGAATGAGGGCGTAGCGGGCGGCATTCAGAGACAGACCATTTATACCATCACCCCACTCCTTCTCCGCCCTGGAGATTGAGAGAACAAGAAAAAGGAGGACTCAGAAACACAATCTAACATGCGTCCTGTTTGTGATAAGGGAACCAATGTACCATGCTACTGTGGAATCTGGTAACTCTTACCCTCTGTATTCAATGTACTTGTAGATGCAGCCAGCGATCAGCATGGCCACCAGGGCATAGTACCAGGAGGAGATGAACATCAGGGAGAGACACAGACTGGCGCCCAGGAAAGACAGAGCCCTGTGGAGGACGAGAGACGGACGAGAGCATGGAGGTCACAGTCAGTCATATAGGAGTACATTTTGACAGCCCAAAAATGACAAGCTGATTCCTTAAGTAATAAAACCTATAATATTAATTCAGATACTCTAGCTGATGTAAAAAGGGCTTTATAAATAAAATTGATTGATTGGTTAATGTGCCCATAGAAATCGGAATGCACCATAGCACTGCAAACAACTGAGCTCGTTCCATGGAATAGCTCAGCAGCTCACAATTGGGCTTTACTGTGGTATATATTTACTGTTACTGTGAAACCTTAATCCCAGACAGCAAATACCTTTCTCTGTTTTAGTACAGATCCATTTATTGCTGGACACGCCATACAGGTGTGTGTGTGTGCATTCACTATACAAGCTTACACAAGCTGAAGGGTGGACCTTGAATACTTGGCCAGTTTAGGGCAATGAGTTTTATGCGGTCGAGTAGGGGTGGAGGCAGTGGCAAGTCAAATTCAAGGACTTTCAAGAACTTTAATAGTTGTAATAATTATTTTAAAGGATCATCAATTCGTAATAGTACATATTATGCAATTGCTTCTAGTCGCCACCAGGTGCCAGTATATCACCACAAACTCCTGAAAAAAAATTAACTTAGTATTTTTTTATTTGACCTTTATTTAACCAGGTAGGATAGTAGAGAACAAGTTCTCATTTACAACTGCGACCTGGCCAAGTTCTTACAAGTTCTACTCAATAATATGCTGTTTCACTACTTATTTACTACATACACGAGTGGTAAGTCAGTACTGATGATTTTGTCATTTGAGGAGTGATGAGCAGAGTTCTTGGGACATGTTTTTATTAGGCATCTTAATAGCTACAAAAAAGCATCTTGCTTCCGACTGGCAGCTAGTGTCGCCGGTCAGGAGAAGGGCGATGGGCTGTGTGAGGAAAACGGCACGTGAGCGACCACCAGAACAGCAGGAGCGCGGGTGCCCCATGAATGAGGCGAATTGCAAAGAAGTTAACAAAATTATAAAATGCAACGTATAAAGTGCTGGTCCAATGTTTCAGCATCTCAGAGAGAGCGAGAGAGAGTGAGTGAGTGAGAGAGTGAGCAAGAGAGAGAGAAAGAGAATGTGTTCTCGGGGGGGATCTGCCACTCAGCTCAATTACAACATTCTCAGGTAGAGTAAGGAGGTTTGCTGCTCGGCTAACAGAGACTGCTATAGTACTTGAGAAAGCAGGAGAAAACAGTGAAGCTAATTTGAGAGGGCATTCGAACAGCCAGCAGCAGCATATAGAGAGAGAGGGGGGCTCCCGTTTACCAGTGGTAGAACTTGAAGCGGGGTCTCCAGTTAGGGGTGCGCAGCAGTGTCTGGAGGGCACAGGCCAGGTTGACAAACAGGTAGCACATCAAAAAGAACCTGAGAGTGAGAGAGAGATACACAATGAGGAAGTGGTAAGATTACACACAACTACCATTTGTCAGTAAACCTCCAGAGACCAGTTCTGCAACACTACCTTTAGGCTACAATAGATGGGAAAGCAAGTGTGAGAGGGAGGGATGGAAGGAAGAAGGGAAAGGAAGAGAAAGGTAGAGAGAGAGGGAGAGAGGTAGAAAAGTTGTGAGAAAGGGGCGGAGAAAGTCAGACAGACGAGTGGAGAGGGGGTTGAGACCAGGAGAGAAGAGGGAGGAGATGGAGATGATAGTAAATGGGGGTACTCACATGGAGAGGATGGGGGCGACAGCGTCCAGAGAGGCAATGAGGATGCCGATCTCACAGATCCCACCAGTCAACAGCAGGGCCCAGGTGGGCTCTCCATTAGCTTTGCCATGACCAAACACCTGGGACACAGGGAAATTCCAGAGAGTTAGTGTGTGTGTTGCTGTGTGTGTGTCTACAGTGTGTGTGTCTACAGTGTGTGTGTGTGTGTGTTCTGACCTGTAGGAATGGCACAATGCCGTCTCGTGCGATGGCCTGCAGCAGCCGGGGGGCTCCAGTGAGACTCTGCAGACCTGCTCCACAGCAGGAGAAGAACGAGCCAATCACAATCACCCAGGGGGAAGGCCAAGCAAGGATGCCAATCACGAGGTTCCCTTTGACCGAGTCCCCAAACCTAGGACAGACGGGCACACACACACACACACACACACACACACACACACACACACACACACACACACACACACACACACACACACACACACACACACACACACACACACACATTCATTAGAAAATTACTCAGACAATACGCACATACACACGGAGACATGCATACCCAAGCTGCTGAAAGTAGAAAAATACCTTGCCAGCGAGACAGAAACCCTTTGACCATTGTGTGCCCAGTGTAATTAACTTGAACTCTTAACCTGACAGTGCTATGTGCAACAAGGGGCTACTATGTGTCACAGGCAAATAGCTTTTTTAAGGGGAAACTGTGATGTTTTTAAACCAATTTTTCAATGTCCCAAAAAACTATTTGGGCTTCTTATCGCTTAATGAGGAGACACCTTAACCCATGGTCTGTTCCTACTTAAGAAAACAGGAGTTTTTAAGGTAACTACAATAATTCAAGCAAAGATTGAATGTCCAGATGAGGCTCAAGAAATAAACAAGACATTTGTGCTGCTTTCATACCAAGTGCGAAAAGTGAAACAGCACTTACTTGTCTCTGAGCACCACTCCCTCGATGCAGGCGCCAAACAGTATGACAGAGGAAATGTCTGGGTGACGCAATTAAGGAAATTGGCCTCCAGAGGACCATAGGTGAAAAACCAACCAGGGTCACATTCATTTGAGTACCACATGGATTAGAGTATAGCAGGGAGAGACTACCTGGACTTGTCCAACAAGGAATTCTCAATTGTGATTACCATTGCAAAACTTGCTGTCTCTGCCTGGCCGGTTCCCCTCTTTCCACTGGGATTCTCTGCCTCTAACCCTATTACAGGGGCTGAGTCACTGGCTTACTGGGGCTCTCTCATGCCGTCCCTGCAGGGGGTGCGTCACCCGAGTGGGTTGATTCACTGTTGTGGTCATCCTGTCTGGGTTGGCGCCCCCCCCCCACCCCCCCCACCCCCCCTTGGGTTGTGCCGTGGCGGAGATCTTTGTGGGCTATACTCAGCCTTGTCTCAGGATGGTAAGTTGGTGGTTAAAGATATCCCTCTAGTGGTGTGGGGGCTGTGCTTTGGCAAAGTGGGTGGGGTTATATCCTTCCTGTTTGGCCCTGTCCGGGGGTGTCCTCGGATGGGGCCACAGTGTCTCCTGACCCATCCTGTCTCAGCCTCCAGTATTTATGCTGCAGTAGTTTGTGTCGGGGGGCTAGGGTCAGTTTGTTATATCTGGAGTACTTCTCCTGTCCTATTCGGTGTCCTGTGTGAATCTAAGTGTGCGTTCTCTAATTCTCTCCTTTCTTTCTCTCTCTCAGAGGACCTGAGCCCCAGGACTACCTGACATGATGACTCATTGCTGTCCCCAGTCCACCTGGCCATGCTGCTGCTCCAGTTTCAACTGTTCTGCCTTACTATTATTTGACCATGCTGGTAATTTATGAACATTTGAACATCTTGGCCATGTTCTGTTATAATCTCCACCCGGCACAGCCAGAAGAGGACTGGCCACCCCACATAGCCTGGTTCCTCTCTAGGTTTCTTCCTAGGTTTTGGCCTTTCTAGGGAGATTTTCCTAGCCACCGTGCTTCTACACCTGCATTGCTTGCTGTTTGGGGTTTTAGGCTGGGTTTCTGTACAGCACTTTGAGATATCAGCTGATGTACGAAGGGCTATATAAATACATTTGATTTGATTGGATTTGTTTTGCTCCGTTTTGCTATGGAGTGCCCAAATGAATACAACCTAGCTTTACAGTTTACATATAACACATTGACTTGTCATGTTTTATAATAATTTGGTAGGTGCTTAAATGTGTCCTATTAGACACGTGTATGGTTGGGCTGTTGTTGCTGTCATTAAAGATACAGATGAAGGTGGTGGTGGCGATGGCCATGATGGTTCCTATGGGGATGGACTTCTGGGCGTCCCTCAGATCACCAGATCTGTTGGATCCAGCCATGATTCCTGTGAAGAGGGGAAAGCAAGTATTATAACATTAAACTAAGAAAGTAAGAGCTGTGTAAGAGCTGTGCTGCAGCTTGTACTTTGGTGGGTCTAGGTCGGGTTACTGTCTACCATCAACACGGCAACAACAGTTCATGTAAAAAAAAAAATGTTTTTTTTTTTTACATTTAAAAAAGTTATAAATAGCTTACTTATGCTTACTACTTATTAATGAAAGTTCTTCTAAAAAGTGTAAAGCGAATAACCAATTGAAACAAGTGAATGTGCCTTGGTCTTAATCCCTTTCCCAAAGAGCACCTTCCACCTACAAAGATCCACCATTGTGTACCCTAGCAACACTTCCCTGACAAGTGGATATCCATGTGAACGTACCAGTGACGGAGGGGAAGTAGATCCCCACCAGCAGGGTGAAGAAGGTGGTGATGTCGTTGGCCACGTATGGCATGTAGATGTCCTGGGATGTGTCTGCAGCCGGCTCTGATGCCTGGTGCTTATTCTCTACCAGCATGCCGTTAGGACCGTAGTCCCCCCAGATGTTATCTATATGAGGGGGAGGAGGGGTGGTTAGGAGATAGGGAGAAAAGAGGTGGGAGAGGAAGTGGGATGGAGCAGAGGGAGATGGAGCGGTGGGAGAGGGATGGGGAGAGATGGAGGGGGGTGGAGGGTGGTTAAGAGAGTGAGAGGGAGGGAGAAGAGAAGGAAGGGGAAAAAGAGAGAGAGGAAGGGAGAAAGAAAGATCACTAGTCCCTATCCTCTGAAGGAAGAACACAGAGTTCATATGGAACTCATCAATCACCTGCCAGCACAGGCCCAATTCCATAACTTCGGGAATTTGAGGACTTTGGAAGTGATGATGGGGGAGTGGACATCAATGTCAGAGATTTGGAATGTCCTGAACATCTTGGACGTTGTGGTAACCCAAAACTATGACTTCTGGCAGCTGTGGTAACCCTGCAGTTCAGCATAAATCTATGATGGATCTAGATGATACTGGGCTGACTGAATTCAAGACAGTCCCATCTGTCATGTAAAAAAAGATCCTGTCAGTAAATAAGCCAGGGAACAGTTCGACAAGACTTACTTCAAGCATCACTCTGTTGGATCTCAGGAATGGATCACGTTTCCTGTACATCTTCCTAATCTAATTTTCACAAGCGCTTCAAAAGGGGCGGCAGGGTAGCCTAGTGGTTAGAGTGTTGGACTAGTAACTGAAAGGTTGCACGTTCAAATCCCCGAGCTGTCAAGGTTCAAATATGTCGTTCTGCCCCTGAACAGGCAGTTAACCCACTGTTCCTAGGCCGTCATTGAAAATAAGAATTTGTTCTTAACGGACTTGCCTGGTTAAATAAAGGTTCAAAAAAGGCAATATAGTAAGTAGTCAGAGGAGCATTATGCTTTACAAATAAACTAATGATCGTAATCGGGGTTTCTATTAGGATAGGGGTCGGAAGCACAGGCTTTACATTAAGGTATAGTTTACCGCACAATCAAAGTTTGTTGGATAATTTCATCCCAAATCAGTTTTGTAGACCTCATTACATGCATTAGGAGAAATCTGCCGTAACAAAATGCCAATTCATGAATAGAGCATATAGCCACCGTCTAAAACAATCTTTGTAAAGGTAGCCCGTCACCTCTGATGACACCGCTGGTCAGGCCAGGGATGCCCTGGATCACAGTGACGTTGTTTAGGGTGAAGTACTCGTTGCAGGTGGCGTTGAGGTCTGGAGAGTCACAGAACAGGGACCACAGCTTGGTGGTGACTGTCACGTTGTCCACCTCCATCGTCTTCAAGCACTGGTCGAAGTTGTGGTTCTGCAGCGTGCGGTTCCCCAACAGGCAAATGCTGGGAGGAGGATATAGAACGAAACATTGAAATATTACATTTGACAAACAAACAAAAAACAGAGACCTTAGACATTCTGAGGAGACGTATGATCCGAGGTAAGAGTAATGTGTGTGATCTCTTCTAGATGTTTCTGGTTGTATTTTTATACAAGGCTGTGAGTTTAGACTCACGGGAAGTCTGGCGGTTCGAAGGCGGTCTTGATGACTCCGGCGTAGATGGCCAGAATGGAGAGAATGACACAGGCCAGGAAGACCAAGGCCAGCTTGTTGACGTACTTGACACCCACGAAAACCACCAGGGACATGAGGGTGAGGCAGCAGGTGCCGTACACCCGCATGTTGTTGAGCAGTGCCTCAGCCTCATCCTCCTTCTTCTCTGCCTTGAAGATGGCCGCGCTAGGCACAATGTAGGTCTGGGAAGAGAAGGGAGATGGGGTGTCATCAGGGAAGTTCAGTTCAGTAAAGGTACAGCGTTTTTGCACGTTCAAAAACCAGCCTTATCTGGCAGTGTTGTTATCGGTTCAGAGCAGGTGGTCACAAAAATTATGGTATCTTTGCAAAGGATACTCACCAGTAGAATCTCTATAGTACCGAGGATGTACATGGAGCCAGCGAAAGTGGTCCCCAGGTAGAAGCAGAGCCCCACGGCCCCGCCAAACTCTGGCCCCAGGGACCTGGAGATCATGTAGTAGGAGCCTCCAGCTTACAGACCAACAACGGGGGACAGAGTCAGTCACAACAACAGCCTTTGGGGAACTCACTTTAGGGTGTAGTGGAGTGGTATATATTGTTCCCTCTGGTGCTGGAACCCAACTCGCTAATCGATTTAATCTTCACTTGAAGTTGAAATTCAACGTAATGTCTTGAGGTGAAGGGAATTATAGGGCAGCTCAATTGTATTTTGAAAAAGTAGAAATGTACCATTATCCATGTTGGAAACCTACCTGGAACCACACCATTTGTAGCAATGGCACTCATTGATATGGCGGTCAGCATTGTCTGCAAAGAGCGAAAAAAATCTCTAAATATTTGATTAGGTTCAGCAGGAGCCGTATTTTTTTTTATCTAAACCTCATGGAATCTACAGAAAAATAATCAAAAGGGGAGCTTATCCTATATTTAGTGGCTAAATGTCTCAGCTATGGCTTATAAATCTTTGGGAACACAATCGTGGGCGGCTGGGTAATTGATGTGAACCCCGTTTTCGTGAAATTGGTCTGTTTTGGGAGTGTTTAACGGGTTTCAAGGATATTTGTATCTAACTGGTTGGTGGTTACATAACACTCCTCCTGCCCTTGAGCTGACACGGGTGGCAATGATTGATCAAAATAAAGCCCTGTCCCCTGCTTCCTGCTTTTCTTTCAGGCCATGTGCTGAACTGGAGAAAAGCCAATTAGCTGGCAATTTACCCCCTAAAAACAGCTTATCCATTTGAATGGAAGCAGCATTCAACAGAAGGCTACATTGGTGTCTGTTGTGTGGAATGAGTGAAATGGAAAGTGCTGTCCAGTGTATGTCTAGCCAGGTGGAAGTGAACAGGATGGATGTGTGTATCTTTGAAGACACAAACGACACACTCAGAAAAAAAGGTGCCATCAACAACCTAAAAAGGGGTCTTCGGCTGTCCCCATAGGAGAACCCTTTGAAGAACCCTTTTTGGATCCAGGTAGAACCATTTTGGTTTCAGGTAGAACCCTTTTGGGTTCCATGTAGAACCCTTTCCACAACTACCTTAAAGTCAGTAAATTAAGGTTCTTTATGCAGTTCTGATTGCATTGAATAGGTGAGCTTTGTACACTGGCTCACCTCTCCTGTAGGCTATTCTTTCAATTCTTTACTGGCATACTTTGCATTTAGCCACGTAGAAAGTTACAAACCATTTCTTCATTATTACAACGAGAGGACAGAATGTATTTATTCGTAGTTGTGTGAACTTATCTTCCACATGTCCAAAACAATATTGGTTCACACCACTGTATGCCAATCACAATGAAAGCCTACTATTACTTAGTAAAGCCTACTATTATTTAGTGATCATGTCGACACATTTTGACGAGCAGTGGCTCTTCGATGACATAGAGACAGCAACAGACTCGTGTGTCTCACACACACACACTAAAGCTGCTCAATCCATTACAGTCATTAGGTAACACACTGGGAGTCGCGTGGCTTCTATTGTTCATAGCTCTTAAGCCGATGGGTGAGGAGGAGAGTACTTCCGTCCGATAGCGCAAAGACAGGAAAGGCTCAATCTTGAGCCTAGCCTTAAGCCTTTCTCTCTCCCGCCACACCAAGGCTTTGAGAAACCATTGTCTGAGGGGGCTGGGTTAATAAATATAGCCAGGCCCCTGTGTGTCAGCGAGGCTTGTGGCGAGACAAGGCAGAGAAGATTAGATATCAAGCTGCCAGGTGTCATCAGTAGCGGGAGCTCTACGTCGCTCTAAGTCGAGCTTCGCAGCTAAATATAGGGGGATCAGTGACCAGGACTGACTAAATCACTCACTCCCTCTCAATCTTTCTCCCGCTCTCTTTCTCACACTAACACAACACCACCCCAATAATTCTTAATGGGTTGGTAATTTAGCAGATTCTGATGGCATTGTATGCACAGTTTATAATATACATACTGTTAGTATTCACATCAATGACCACAGCCTTCAAAGATGTTGTACAAAGGGAGCTTTTGAAATAAATAGTATCACCAAGGATTATCTATTATATTAACAAGATGGTCGAGTTACCACTTGAACAATGGAAATACATGTCCTCAATGGACGGAAGGCAGACGAGAGGCAAGATCAGGTGGGAGCATTCCGATATAAAAGTTGCCGAAATGCCATGTTCGTCCATTTATATCTGCACACCGCAGGACTGCGGACTGCGGTCTTCGTTCAACCTAACAGTCTTCAGTCTCTGGTTAGGTAATGGTCCTCTGTAGCTCAGTTGGTAGAGCATGTCGCTTGCAATGCCAGGATAGTTGGTTCGATTCCCAGGGCCCCCATACATAAAATGTATGCACGCGTGACTAGGTCGCTTTGGATAAATTATTATATACTTACACAGGAACAGGTCATAACCACAATGGCCAGGGACTCCATGATGCCAGCGGTGCCCACGATCCAGGTGAGGCGCAGGAACAGGATGACCCCCAGGATGTTCTGCAGACAGGGCAGGTACACCCCGATTAATGTGCCCAACGCAGGACTCTGAGAAGGGAGGGGGGCAGGGTGACGACAGGTAAAGGAGATCAGTTTCACTATATCAATCATATTCAACTACTGTAGCATTTAGAAATGGATTACATTTAAGATATTGCTTTTCATTATCCGTCATGACAATTTGATATGGGGGTAATCCCATCCCCCATCATAGTGTACCACTCAACTATAATATTACCCAGACCCACTACTAGGACAAAATGCCCAAGTGAAAAGCATCGGAAAATGCATTCTTCTTTAAACATTAAATATTATTGTCTGGTCTGGTGCCTTATATGACGCCTTGGCCAGGAGCTTAATAACACGTTTGTAAGATACATTAAATTAAATCCTTGTTTCCCGCAATTGAAATCAAACACCCCACCAATTATTGTGTTTTTTGATAAATACATGCATTCAAGGTCAAAAACATACCAAGGGGTCATGGAGATACAGTACAAGCATTGTTGCTGGAGGAAAATGTCCCATTCTCAGAGTATAATAGCTTGACCTTATCACCTCCTGGAAAAAGTACAGCGAAGCAAACAGTTCTACCCTGCACCGTGATTAAACTTTCCAGAACTTTCATCACAGGTATCGCCCTCACAGATCCATTCCAGAAAAAGAGAAAGAGAAGTTTCGCAACAGCTAAAGAAAGGAGGGGGTACTGTGATTGTCAAAAGAAACGGAAACGGACCTGAAAGTAGAGTACCGTCTCCTATTTCTCCAAAGTTGTAGCTACTTTTTCGACCATCTCTCAATCTATAACTAAAGGAAAGTCCCACTATCCTGTTCTGAGAGTGGAGACCTGGACAGGCCAGGGGTGTTATTCTCACTCCATCCTTGGCACTCTAGCACCAATCAGAAATGTCTATCCGCATCTGGTCTCCATGCAGAAAATGTGATGGGGCAATTGGCATGGGACAGAGGCTGTGGAATTGCAGCACCACTTGGAAAACAGTGTGGGTATTTTCTTTAGATTTTTAGCAACAAACTGACTTGGAAGAACAACTTAATAAAAGGTTCCTCCAGGCTGAAACCGTGAGAGAAGAAGTATAAAGGGCTGGGTTGTGTCAGACCCGTGGAAGAGAATGAGGTTTGTTCATAAACATCCTTTTCTTTTTTTTTTTTTTTTTTTTTTACTTGTAAATTTATGCTACAGTGCATTCGGAAATGATTCAGACCCCTTGACTTTTCCCACATGTTGTTACATTACAGCCTTATTCTAAAACGTATTAAATAAATGTTGTCCTCAATCTACAAACAATAGCCCATAATGACGAAGTGAACAGGTTTTAAATATGTTTGCAAATGTAAAAAAAAATGTTTTTATTTAAGTAAGTATTCAGACACTTTGCTATGAGACTTCAAATTGAGCTCAAGCGCATCCTGTTTCCATTGATCATCCTTGAGATGTTTCTACAACTTGATTGGAGTCCACCTGTGGTAAATTCAATTGACAGAACATGATTTGGAAAGGCACACACCTGTATATATAAGGTCGCACAGTTGACAGTGCATGTCAAAGAAAAAACCAAGCCATGAGGTCGAAGGAATTGTCTGTAGAGCTCTGAGACACGACTGTGTTGAGGCACAGATCTAGGGAAGGGTACCAAAAAATGTCTGCAGCATTGAAGGTCCCCAAGAACATAGTGGCCTCCATCATTCTTAAATGGAAGAAGTTTGGAACAACCAAGACTCTTCCTAGAGCTGGCCGCCCGGCCAAACTGAGCAATTGGGGAGAAGGGCCTTGGTCATGGAGGGGCCCAAGAACCCGAATATCACTCTGACAGAGCTCCAGAGTTCCTCTGTGGAGGTGGAAAAACCTTCTAGAAGGACAACCATCTCTGCAGCACTCCACCAATCAGGCCTTTATGGTAGAGTGGCCAGACGGAAGCCAATCCTCAGTAAAAAGGCACAACAGCCCGCTTGGAGTTTGCCAAAAGGCACCTAAACGACTCTCAGAGAATGAGAAACAAGATTCTTTGGTCTGATGAAACCAAGATTGAACTCTTTGGACTGAATGCCAAGCATCACGTCTGGAGGACGCCTTTGACTCTCTATGTCCCCTATCCTCCAGGCCGGCTCGGTCCTCCCCTCCCGCTCCGTGGCTCGACGACTCATTGCGAGCTCACAGAACAGGGCTCCGGGCAGCCGAACGGAAATGGAGAAAAACTCGCCTCCCTGCGGACCTGGCATCCTTTCACTCCCTCCTCTCTACATTTTCCTCCTCTGTCTCTGCTGCTAAAGCCATTTTCTACCACTCTAAATTCCAAGCATCTGCCTCTAACCCTAGGAAGCTCTTTGCCACCTTCTCCTCCCTCCTGAATCCTCCTCCCCCCCCCTCCTCCCTCTCTGCAGATGACTTCGTCAACCATTTTGAAAAGAAGGTCGACGACATCCAATCCTCGTTTGCTAAGTCAAACGACACCGCTGGTTCTGCTCACACTGCCCTACCCTGTGCTCTGACCTCTTTCTCCCCTCTCTCTCCAGATGAAATCACGCGTCTTGTGACGGCCTGCCGCCCAACAACCTGCCCGCTTGACCCTATCCCCTCCTCTCTTCTCCAGACCATTTCCGGAGACCTTCTCCCTTACCTCACCTCGCTCATCAACTCATCCCTGACCGCTGGCTACGTCCCTTCCGTCTTCAAGAGAGCGAGAGTTGCACCCCTTCTGAAAAAACCTACACTCGATCTCTCCGATGTCAACAACTACAGACCAGTATCCCTTCTTTCTTTTCTCTCCAAAACTCTTGAACGTGCCGTCCTTGGCCAGCTCTCCCGCTATCTCTCTCAGAATGACCTTCTTGATCCAAATCAGTCAGGTTTCAAGACTAGTCATTCAACTGAGACTGTTCTTCTCTGTATCACGGAGGCGCTCCGCACTGCTAAAGCTAACTCTCTCTCCTCTGCTCTCATCCTTCTAGACCTATCGGCTGCCTTCGATACTGTGAACCATCAGATCCTCCTCTCCACCCTCTCCGAGTTGGGCATCTCCGGCGCGGCTCACGCTTGGATTGCGTACTACCTGACAGGTCGCTCCTACCAGGTGGCGTGGCGAGAATCTGTCTCCTCACCACGCGCTCTCACCACTGGTGTCCCCAGGGCTCTGTTCTAGGCCCTCTCCTATTCTCGCTATACACCAAGTCACTTGGCTCTGTCATAACCTCACATGGTCCCTCCTCATTGCTCAGACTCCTTTCCCCCTGATGACTATCATTGCTATGCAGACGACACACAATTAATCATGATCCAGGTGGCGAATCCATCACTGCATGTCTGGCAGACATACAGTGTGGATGACCACCACCTTGAACCTGTGCTCTTCCTCCCGGGGAGGACTGCCCGCCATGATCTCGCCATCACGGTTGACAACTCCATTGTGTCCTCCTCCCAGAGCGCTAAGAACCTCCCTGGACAACACCCTGTCGTTCTCAACTAACATCAAGGTGGTGGCCCGTTCCTGTAGGTTCATGCTTTATAACATCCGCAGAGTACGACCCTGCCTCACACAGGAAGCGGCGCAGGTCCTAATCCAGGCACTTGTCATCTCCCGTCTGGATTACTGCAACTCGCTGTTGGCTGGGCTCCCTGCCTGTGCCATTAAACCCCTACAACTCATCCAGAACGCCGCAGCCCGTCTGGTGTTCAACCTTCCCAAGTTCTCTCACGTCACCCCGCTCCTCCGCTCTCTCCACTGGCTTCCAGTTGAAGCTCGCATCCGCTACAAGACCATGGTGCTTGCCTACGGAGCTGTTAGGGAACGGCACCTCAGTACCTCCAGGCTCTGATCAGGCCCTACACCCAAACAAGGGCACTGCGTTCATCCACCTCTGGCCTGCTCGCCTCCCTACCACTGAGGAAGTACAGTTCCCGCTCAGCCCAGTCAAAACTGTTCGCTGCTCTGGCCCCCAATGGTGGAACAAACTCCCTCACAACGCCAGGACAGCGGAGTCAATCACCACCTTCCGGAGACACCTGAAACCCCACCTCTTTAAGGAATACCTAGGATAGGATAAAGTAATCCTTCTCACCCCCTTAAAAGATTTAGATGCACTATTGTAAAGTGGCTGTTCCACTGGATGTCATAAGGTGAATGCACCAAAGTCTTGTAAGAGCGTCTGCTAAATGACTTAAATGTAAATGTAATGTAAATGTGAATGCACCAACTTGTAAGTCGCTCTGGATAAGAGCGTCTGCTAAATGACTTAAATGTAAAATGTAATGTAATGGAGGAAACATGGCACATTTGGTGAAGCATGTTGGTGGCAGCATCATGCTGTGGGGATGTTCTTCGGCAGGGACTGGGAGACTAGTCAGGATTGAGGGAAAGATGAACGGAGCAAAGTACAGAGTGCTCTTTGATGAAAACCTGCTCCAGAATGCTGAGGATCTCAGACTGGGGCAAAGGTTCACCTTCCAACAGAACAACAACCGTAAGCACACAGCCTAGATAACGCAGGAGTGGCTTCAGGACAAGTTTCTGAATGTCCTTGAGTGCCCCAGCCAGAGCCCAAACTTGAACCCGATCAAAAATCTCTGGAGAGACCTGAAAATAGCTGTGCAGCGACACTCCCCATCCAACCTGACAGAGCTTGAGAGGATCTGCAGAGAAGAATGGGAAAAACTCCCCAAATACAGGTGTGCCAAGCTTGTAGCGTCATACCCAAGACAACTCAAGGATGTAATCGCTGCCAAAGGTGCTTCAACAAAGTACAGAGTAAAGTGTCTGAATACTTATGTAAATTTGATGTTTGTTTTTTTATACATTTGCAAAAAAATCAAAAAACCTGTTTTTGCTATGTCATTATGGGGTATTGTGTGTAGATTGATGGGGGAAAAACTATTTCATCAATTTTAGAATAAGGGTGTAACGTAACAAAATGTGTAAAAAGTCAAGGGGTCTGAATACTTTCCGAATGCACTGTAAATACCCATTGATTCTTGAAGAAAATAACTTAGAAGCTTCATGAGCTTGAGTTCAAATGTCACACCATCAAAACCCCAAATAAAAGCATTTGTTTGCAAACAATGTAATTTTAAACAAAACACTGTGCAGCTCAAAACATGGTTAATAAACCTATAATGTTGATATCATGGATGGTCAGTCCATGACTTTGAGAGTGGTTATATTTCTCCAGCCCCATCCCTCAGCTGTTTATCAAGTCAGTGGCGGCGTGTCCGCTTTGTTATTGTTCAAACTGTAGATTGCCCTTTTAAAGGACAACACCAGATAACGCAACAGAACACCAGATGAATTCAGCCCAGTAGAAAAAGAGATTGCATGAATGATTATCAACCATGCTTTTCACCCTATGGGACCACATGCCCCTTGGGTCTCCCGAGATGTGCAGCGGTCTAAGGCACTGCATCTCAGTGCGAGAGGCGTCATTACAGACCCTGGTTCAATTCCAGGCTGTATCCCAACAGGCCGTGATTGGGAGACCCATAGGGCGGGGCACAATTGGCCCAGTGTCGTCCGGTTTAGAGTTTGGCCGGGGTAGGCGGTCATTGTAAATAAGTATTTATTCTGAACAGACTTGACTAGTTAAATAAAGGTTCAAAAAGAACACAGGCCCCTTCAACGATCACACTGTTTCAGGAGGGGGTGCGCTGCAAAGCCTATTGCACAACACCCAGACTTAGGATGCGTCCGAAATGAAAGCTTATCTCATATAGCGCACTATTTGTGACCAGAGCTCTGGTTAAAATGAGTTGCACCACATAAAGAACTAGGGCTCCACTTCAGATTCTAACCTGCATTCAATTCTTGCAGTTTTGACCACATTTCCTGAAGAAAACAACGGTCTGTGAAAAGTATGACAAGAATGTGTTTTTGATGTCGTTGTGGTGGCCAGAGTCGTTTGATTTCTTTATGGGAGGATGTGGGTGTGGTGGTGGCTTTCTTGGAGCATAACAAGTATTTATTTACTTAACATTTTACAGGATGATATCTCATGAGATGCATTTTCAACCATGTCAAAAAAAAAAAAGAAAAGCGCACACACACACACACACACACACACACACACACACACAGTGGGGCAAAAAAGTATTTAGTCAGCCACCAATTGTGCAAGTTCTCCTACTTAAAAATGTGAAAGAGGCCTGTAATTTTCATCATAGGTACACTTCAACTATGACAGACAAAATGAGGGGAAAAAATCCAGAAAAATCACATTGCAAATTATGGTGGAAAATAAGTATTTGGTCAATAACAAAAGTTTCTCAATACTTTGTTATATACCCTTTGTTGGCAGTGACAGAGGTCAAACGTTTTCACAAGGTTTTCACACACTGTTGCTGGTATTTTGGCCCATTCCTCCATGCAGATCTCCTCTAGAGCAGTGATGTTTTGGGGATGTTGCTGGGCAACACGGACTTTCAACTCCCTCCAAAGACTTTCTATGGGGTTGAGATCTGGAGACTGGCTAGGCCACTCCAGGACCTTGAAATGCTTCTTACGAAGCCACTCCTTCGTTGCCCGGGCGGTGTGTTTGGAATCATTGTCATGCTGAAAGACCCAACCATGTTTCATCTTCAATGCCCTTGCTGATGGAAGGAGGTTTTCACTCAAAATCTCACGATACATGGCCCCATTCATTCTTTCCTTTACACGGATCAGTCGTCCTGGTCCCTTTGCAGAAAAACAGCCCCAAAGCATGATGTTTCCACCCCCATGCTTCACAGTAGGTATGGTGTTCTTTGGATGCAACTCAGCATTCTTTGTCCTCCAAACATAACGAGTTGAGTTTTTACCAAAAAGTTATATTTTGGTTTCTTCTGACCATATGACATTCTCCCAATTTTCTTCTGGATCATCCAAATGCTCTCTAACAAACTTCAGACGGGCCTGGACATGTACTGGCTTAAGCAGGGGGACACGTCTGGCACTGCAGGATTTGAGTCCCTGGCGGCGTAGTGTGTTACTGATGGTAGGCTTTATTACTTTGGTCCCAGCTCTCTGCAGGTCATTCACTAGGTCCCCCCATGTGGTTCTGGGATTCTTGCTCACCGTTCTTGTGATCATTGTGACCCCACGGGGCGAGATCTTGCGTGTAGACCTGCACCAGGCTGGGAAGACTGAATCTGCAATAGGTAAGCAACTTGGTTTGAAGAAATCAACTGTGGGAGCAATTATTAGGAAATGGAAGACATACAAGACCACTGGTCAATGACCTGAAGAGAGCTGGGACCACAGTCTCAAAGAAAACCATTAGTAACACACTACTCCGTCATGGATTAAAATCCTGCAGCGCAAGCAAGGTCCCCCTGCTCAAGCCAGCGCATGTCCAGGCCCGTCTGAAGTTTGCCAATGACCGTCTGGATGATCCAGAGGAGGAATGGGAGAAGGTCATGTGGTCTGATGAGACAAAAATAGAGCTTTTTGGTCTAAACTCCACTCGCCGTGTTTGGAGGAAGAAGAAGGATGAGTACAACCCCAAGAACACCATTCCAACCGTGAAGCATGGAGTTGGAAACATCATTCATTGGGGATGCTTTTCTGCAAAGGGGACAGGACGACTGCACCGTATTGAGGGGAGTATGGATGGGGCCATGTATCGCGAGATCTTGGCCAACAACCTCCTTCCCTCAGTAAGAGCATTGAAGATGGGTCGTGGCTGGGTCTTCCAGCATGGCAACGACCCGAAACACACAGCCAGGGCAACTAAGGAGTGGCTCCGTAAGAAGCATCTCAAGGTCCTGGAGTGGCCTAGCCAGTCTCCAGACCTGAACCCAATAGAAAATCTTTGGAGGGAGCTGAAAGTCCGTATTGCCCAGCGACAGCCCCGAAACCTGAACGATCTGGAGAAGGTCTGTATGGAGGAGTGGGCCAAAATCCCTGCTGCAGTGTGTGCAAACCTGGTCAAGAACTACAGGAAACGTATGATCTCTGTAATTGCAAACAAAGGTTTCTGTACCAAATATTAAGTTCTGCTTTTCTGGTGTATCAAATACTTATGTCATGCAATAAAATGCAAATTAATTACTTAAAAATCAATGTGATTTTCTGATTTTTGTTTTAGATTGTCTCTCACAGTTGAAGTGTACCTATGATAAAAATTACAGACTTCTACATGCTTTGTAAGTAGGAAAACCTGCAAAATCGGCAGTGTATCAAATACTTGTTCTCCCCACTGTATATCCACAGTAAAACGAGTCCTATATCGACATAACCGGATAGGCCACTCAGCAAGGAAGAAGCCACTGCTCCAAAACCGCCATAAAAAAACAGACTTCGTTTTGCAACTGCACATGGGGACAAAGATGGTACTTTTTGGAGAAAAGTCCTCTGGTCTGATGAAACAAAAATAGACTGTTTGGCCATAATGACTATCGTTATGTTTGGAGGAAAAGGGGGAGGCTTGCAAGCCGAAGAACACCATCCCGACCGTGAAGCACAGGGGTGGCAGCTTCATGTTGTGGGGGTACTTTGCTGCAGGAGGGACTGGTGCACTTCACAAAATAGATGGCTTCATGAGGCAGGAAAATGATGTGGATATATTGAAGTAACATCTCAAGACGTTTGTCAGGAGGTTAAAGCTTGGTCGCAAATGGGTCTTCCAAAAGGACAATGACCCCAAGCATACTACCAAAGTTGTTGCAAAATGGCTTAAGGACAACAAAGTCAAAGTATTGGAGTGGCCATCACAAAGCCCTGACCTCAATCCCATAGAACATTTGTGGGCAGAACTGAAAGTGTGTGCGAGCAAGGAGGTGTAAACTTTCGACTTCAACTGTGCATGCATACAGTAACAATAAAAATGTCAACTACTATCTAATAACAATTAAATAATAATAATAAAACATACCGTTTTTCTACATTGTAGAATAATAGTGAAGACATCAAAACTATTAAATAAACACAAATGGAATCATGTAGTAACCAAAAAAAGTGTAATATATTATGTATTTGAGATTCTTCAAAGTAGCCACCCTGTGCCTTGATGACAGCTTTGGTAGTGACCTGGAATGCATTTCAATTAATAGGTGTGCCTTGTTAAAAGTGAATTTGTGGAATTTCTTTCCTTCTTAATAAGTTTGAGCCAATCAGTTGTGTTGTGACAAGATAGCGGTGGTATACAGAAGTTAGCCCTATTCGGTAAAAGACCAAGTCCATATCATGGCAAGAACAGCTCAAATAAGCAAAGAGAAATGACAGTCCATCATTACTTTAAGACATGAAGGTCAGTCAATCTGGAACATTTTAAGAACTTTCTTCAAGTGCAGTCACAAAAACCACCAAGCGCTATGATGAAACAGGCTATCATGAGGACCGCCACAGGAAAGGAAGACCCAGAGTTACCTCTTTTGCAGAGGATAATTCATTAGAGTTACCAGCGTCAAAAAGTTCAGCCCAAATAAATGCTTCACAGAGTTCAAGTAACAGACACATCAACAGTTCAGAGGGGACTGGGTGAATCAGGACTTCATGGTCAAATTGCTACAAAGAAACCACTACTAAAAGGACACCAATAAGAAGACGAGACTTGATTGGGACAATAAACACAAGCAAAGGACATTAGACTGGTGGAAATCTGTCCTTTGGTCTGATGAGTCCAAATTTGAGATTTTTGGTTCCAACAGCCGTGTCCTTGTGGGACGCAGAGTATGTGAACGGTTGATCTCCGCATGTGTGGTTTCCACCGTGAAGCATGGAGGAGGAGGTGTGATGGTTTGGGGGTGCTTTGCTGGTGACACTGTCAGTAATTTATTTAAAATTCAAGGCACACTTAACTAGCATGGCTTCCACAACAGTCTGCAGCGATACGGCATCCCATCTGCTTTACGCTTAGTGGGACTATCATTTATTTTTCAACAGGACAATGACCCAACACACCTCCAGGCTGTGTAAGGGCTATTTGACCAAGAAGGAGAGTGATGGAGTGCTGCATCAGATGACCTGGCCTCCACAATCACCCGACCTCAACCCAATTGAGATGGTTTGGAACGAGTTGGACCAGGAAAAGCAGCCAAAAAGTGCTCAGCATAAAGAGCATAAAGAACATATAGACTGTTGGAAAGGCATTACAGGTGAAGCTGGTTGAGAGAATGCCAAGAGTGTAGAAAGCTGTCAAAGGGTGGCGACTTTGAAGAATCAAAAATCTAAAATATATTTTGATTTGTTAACACTTTTGTGGTTACTACATGATTCCATGTGTGTCATTTCATAGTTTTGATGTATTCACTATTATTCTACAATGTAGAAAATAGTAAAAATAAAAACCCTTGAATGAGTAAGTCTCCAAACTTTTGACTGGTACTGTACATTAACAGCATAAACAAGTTGTACAACTACTAATAGGCCTACAATTAATAAAAACAACTGCTACAACTCCTAATAAATACAACTGTAACAACTACCAATACAACTAATAAAAACAACTGCTACAACTACTAATAAATACAACTGTAACAAATACCAATACAACTAATAAAAACAACTGCTACAACTCCTAATAAATACAACTGTAACAACTACCAATACAACTAATAAAAACAACTGCTACAACTACTAATAAATACAACTGTAACAACTACCAATACAATTAATAAAAACAACTGCTAAACTACTAAAAAACAACTGTAACTACCAATACAACTCCAACTAATAAATACAACTGTAACAACTACCAATAATGAAAACAACTAAACTAAAAACAACTGTAACTACAACTGTAACTACAATTAATGAAAACAACTGCTACAACTCCTAATAAATACAACTGTAACAACTACCAATACAACTAATGAAAACAACTGCTAAAATAAATACAACTGTAACAACTATACAATTAATAAAAACAATACAACTACTAATAAATACAACTGAAAACTAACAATTAATAAAAACAACTGCTACAACTCCTAATAAATACAACTGTAACAACTACCAATACAACTAATAAAAACAACTGCTACAACTACTAATAAATACAACTGTAACAAATACCAATACAACTAATGAAAACAACTGCTACAACTCCTAATAAATACAACTGTAACAACTACCAATACAACTAATGAAAACAACTGCTACAACTACTAATAAATAACTACCAATACAATTAATAAAAACAACTGCTACAACTACTAATAAATAAACTGTAACAACTAAATACAAAATAAAAACAACTGCTACTAATAAATACAACTTTAAAAAAAATAAAACAACTATCTAATAAATACAACTGTAACAACTACAACTAATTATAATAATAAATACAACTGTAACAACTACCAATACAATCAAAAACAACCACAACTACTAATAAATACAACTGTAACAAATACCAATACAACTAATGAAAACAACTGCTACAACTCCTAATAAATACAACTGTAACAAATACCAATACAACTAATGAAAACAACTGCTACAACTACTAATAAATACAACTGTAACAACTACCAATACAACTAATGAAAACAACTGCTACAACTACTAATAAATACAACTGTAACAAATACCAATACAACTAATGAAAACAACTGCAACTCCAATAAATACAACTGTAACAACTACCAATACAACTAATGAAAACAACTACAAAATAAAACAGCTGAACAAATACCAATACAACTAATGAAAACAACTGTCAATAAGTATTCAACAACTGCTACAACTACTAATAAATACAACTGTAACAACTACCAATACAACTAATAAAAACAACTGTCTCCATAATAAATACAACTGTAACAACTACCAATACAACTAATGAAAACAACTGTAAAACTAATAAATACAACTGTAACAAACCAATACAATTAATAAAAACAACTGCTACAACTACAACTGTAACAACTACCAATACAACTAATAAAAACAACTGCTCAACTACTAATAAATACAACTGTTTACAATATGAAAACAACTTTACTAATAAATACAACTGAACAACTACCAATACAACTAATAAAAACAACTGTACAACTACTAATAAATACAACTGTAACAACTACAATACAACTAATAAAAACAACTGTAAGGTCTACTAATAAATACAACTGTAACAGTACCAATACAACTGAAAACAACTCAAACTACAATAAATACAGATTCAACCAAAAAACAACTGACCTATTAAGGAACAACTTTTAATAAAAACAATGACTTGCAAAGGGCACTTATTGGAAGATGGGTAAAACATGTTTTTAAACAACATTTTTTTAAAGACATTGAATCTCTCTTTGAGCATGTTGTAGTTATTAATTACACCATCCAAAGTGTATCAACAGACCCAGTTACTACAAAG
This sequence comes from Oncorhynchus keta, assembly GCF_023373465.1. NCBI lineage: Eukaryota > Metazoa > Chordata > Actinopteri > Salmoniformes > Salmonidae > Oncorhynchus > Oncorhynchus keta. Next base: position 24,581,712 of record NC_068424.1, on the reverse strand, counting down.
ATTCAGGCGTCCTTCCTAACTTGGTGGCCGGAGAGGAAGGAAACCGCTCAGGGATTTCACCATGAGGACAATGGCGACTTTAAAACAGTAAGAGTTAAATGGCTGTGATAGGAGAAAAATAATACATTTAAAAAACAGATTTTGAATAAAGCACTTGTACACGAGATAGTGTGCTAAACAACTCATTTGCACGTCTCTGCTACGGTCATAGGTATGAGGCGGAGCCGAGTACCATAGATCAGCACAGCCGTGGTAAGGACCTCGAGTGTACAGCCGTTGCAGAACCTCGAGTGTACAATTGGTTTTCTACAATGGTTTACCAATTAAATAAAAAAAACTTTAATTTGAATAATTGTATTCATAGGTTACTATTTCATGCCTCAACAAAAATATAGGTCGTGCCCCAATGGTTGCGAGCCAAGCCGGCTGGCCGTTCATTCATGTGCAAAAATGTCTAAAAACATGATTTCACTTTGTCATTATGGGGTATTGTGTGTAGATGGGTGAGAAAAAAAATATTGAATCCATTTTGAATTCAGGCTGTAACACAACAAAATGTGGAATAAGGAGTATCAATACTTTCTGAAGTCATAGTACGTACATTTTTATTTACAAATACCTGCACATGATGTTTCTATTAGTTAAAAACACAAGCAGATTGTTCTTAACAGGTGAAAACGGGCTTTCTTAAATCACAGTGTGATTGTCATGCCCTGATTTCTGAAGGTAAAGTATTCCAGTCGGGCCTTGTATCTGAAAGATCTTGCTCTAACATCACCATGTCCCCTTGTCATTGCTGCTGTTGTCGAAAGGAGTAGTGTGACTCTTGTAAAGTTAGGTGTTCCTTAATATATACAGGGAAATGTAAGTTGACACATTCAAAAATACATTGGGTATCAATGCAATTGTCTTCTGTTTGGGAGTGACAGACAATTCAGTCATCCATATTTTGTGCAATGATGTCTTATAATGGTATCCAATAATTCATCTGCAAAAGATAGTTATAAATGACATCTGATCCACAAAGTAAGGTCTTATTTGTGTTTTGATACATGAGGTCACCATAGTCTAGGATAGATAGAAGAAGTTGTGTTAGTAAGTATAAAGGCAACACTGATCAATCACAGTGTAGGCAAACAAAGTGGGAATGTTTGCATGTCCTTCGTGCTGCACACGTGCTGCACAATGAATGTTTGCTCTGGTCAAAGACCCTGTTCTGCAATCATTCATTCAGCAGTTTTTAAAGGTTACAATAAAATCAGCAGAAAATACACACGATGGGATACACTAAATTGAAGACATGGTCTTGAAACCATAGGCTGTTCCATCTACAGTACCAACAGTCCAAACAAAGCTATTTCCTCCACACTTCAGAACACCCACAAAGTCCCCACGTTGAGAGGATTACATTTGCTTTGTCATTATCACCAAACTCGGGCAGTAGGAGTCGGATGTGCACAGAAGTGGCTTGTGTCACTAAGTGGATCTCAGAATTTAGAAATATAATTTTTAAACGTTATTGTCCACACAGTGTGGAGACAACAGGCTTACCTTGACTGGTTTCTTAGTCTTGGCTGGCCCCTCGTCGTCGTCTGCCTCCTCGTGCTCTTTGACCCCCTGGGTGAGGTTGGTGTAGTTAGCCAGCTTGTTGAGCAGAGAGGACACCATGGGGTTGCTGTCCATCTCTTCCTGTGAGCAAAAAAAATACCATAAAACAAAAAGTGTCATACCACCTCTTAGCATTCAAGCTCTCTGCATAAGGGTCAAGGAAATAACTTGAGAACTGCAATGATGGGAGAAACGGTCAAGAGGAATTTAGAAACTGCAGAGAAATCAAATGAGATTAGAAAATCTCTGCTGGATCAAATTATAGTAGAGAAGTAGAAATAGTCCATAATTCATGTTATTCATAGGATTCAATATAATGTATCACTAGCATAGAGAGGTTAGAGCAGCCAAATGGCATTAGACAGTGGATAGAAATAACAGAAAAAGCCCCTGCCGCACAGTTGTCATCTCACTCCATTTAGCATCGAATCCCTGACCAACAGACCTAAGTCAAAGCTTAGGTCAAAGGTCAAATGAAATACTACAGATAACATTATATATAAATCAAGGCTGTTGGATGTTGACAGTTACCTCAAAGAGGGCCATGTTCTTCCCATCGTATAGATTCCCTTTGTCATTGTCTGTGTTGTTTATGAACGGACTGCTTTCCTTTGGCATGCCATCGCCTGTGGAAGCAGAAGAGAGTTTTTGAAAAAACAAACCTCCATTAAAGTCATTGAAGTGGAAAAGATCATATTAAAATGACTGTATCGGCTGAGGTAGGTTAACTGGCTGTTAACCAGAGATCAACCAGAAAACTTATGGTAAAAGCTCAAACCAACCAGGGCCTGGTTTCCCAAAAGTTAAATTGTTAGAATCTTTATAGGAGCATTTGTAAATCTCAAATCTGTTTCCTAAAACCATCGTTATTAACGTTGCACTTAAAAGCGACTCGTAATCTACCCCTGCCTCAGACCACTCGTAGAACAGCTAAGGGCACCGTTATATAACTTTTACCCTCCCGTGTCACTTTATACACAGAAGATCTCCACTAAACATAGAATCATATGGTTTATCCGTTTCTGTGTGAAAAAGTTGCCAATATGTTTTCAATTGATACAAACGACGTACAGTTTAAAAATTCTTCAAATGAAAACCGAGCTGACTGCATTAAAATATAAACAGTAGGCTATAGGCCTATGTGAATCATATTGAAATACATTTCATGTTTAATCAATTGAGTTCTATTTTCAGCCGCAGGTGATACCATCGCTCAAGGAGCTGATCCGTCATCAGTACTGGGAAATAAATGTAATGTTAAAGATAGCATTCCCTATTCAAGTATGACTCAAAAGCAGCGTTCCCCTTCGTTCGATCCCATCTGTATCGACATGTTCAAACGACGCACTTAGCGAACATTCTCTCTGCGTGGCGTTTTGGGAAACGTATGTTAAATCTTTGGCCACTGTAGGATAGAGCCCATTGTTAAATACACTCGTACGCCTAAATTCCATCATTAATCGGGAAACGGACCCAGTTTGTTTGGAAGACAAGAAAATGAATCCAACTTTCACTTCACCGAGTTTCAGCTCAGCCCCATAGATTTTCTTTACTGGGACATTGGGGGGATATGATGGTGATCGATCGATGCCTGGTGGTAATGGGTCATTGATCCAGCTATTACAGCTTGTAATGGGAGTGCTGGATGAATCACGAACACACACATATCCTCCTCATGGTTGAGATGGTTCAAAAACATGTAGTACGAGTATGTAATTATAGTTCGCTAGAAGCAACAAATATTCATTGATTACATTGGGTCGAAGGCTAAAAATAGAGTTGGCTAAAAAATATCTAAAATGATGACTGCTACAGAGGGCAGTGACAAGTGGAGATGATTCTTATTTAGCCACTCATTTCCAATGGGTTCTGTTTTAGCATTAGCGTCAGTCTGGCTAGCCGATACCATCAACAGAGGAAAAACTACAGACCCAGACAGAGCGTGAAGACTAAACAAACAATGGGAATGAGTTATTTTGGTCTGTGTTACAAAAGCAGGCCTAACAGCCGACTTGTTACAACTATCAAAAGAAAATGAGAGATAATTGAGGCAATTTACGAAATCTTATGATTCTGTTTTGCTAAATAAAGTTCCCTCAAAAAGGGTTGATAAGATGTTTTAGGGCCTACTAAATTGCATTAATCAATCACTACACTATTTATTTGGAAATGTAAGGCTCTACATTGTTCACCTTGCAACACTAAAATAGTCACCTTAAACATGCATGCATAATTCATCCCATATATTTGATCTAATGCTACTTTAGCTAATGCTAGTTTTCAGAGGCTAAGAGTATGACATTTCCTCTTGTGAGGAATTGTATATCAACACACAGCAGACTGGAATGTCAGAGTTGGCTGCTTTCATGTGTCTGGCAACAGCTTACGCTGCCATTCCGCCCACCTGAGGCCTAACAGCGTGTGGGGACAGAACATTCTGGCACCAAACTGTGAGCCGAGCCGGCCCTTTACCCAGCATTCTGCAGAGCATCGCGCAGAGCAAGTGTTTAGAGTAAGCAGAATAGCAGACAGCCTCTAAATGGGGGTTGAGATACTGTAGGTCTACGTATGGCGCTACCGAGACACCATTTGCGAGCGTCTCACGTTTCAACACACTCAATAGCCAGTGTCTCCTTTCCGCACCCATTTATGTGAGTATGTGAGTCAACCAAATTCATTCATTCAGACCTGGTGAAGAGTGACCTGTGTGCTTTCGTCGGTGTAACTTTTGCTGCTTGATCCAGCTGCTGGGAATAAGAAGCTTGCAGCCTAAGCCCTGTGGTAATTGTAAAGAAAGTCAGAATGTCATTGTGTGATAGGGGCCTTTAAAGCGGACTAGAGGGCGGAGATATTATGGCAAATAAATTGATTGTGTGTGTGGGGAAGGATAACATAAATATAGGGAATGGGAGTAAATATGTGGCGGCATCCGAGGCAAGAGGAAGCGATTCCATGTCACACTCTTGCACTGACAGACAGTACAGTACGATCTACAGACTTTAATGACGCTAAATCCCAATGTCATCAAATCCCCTTTGAACCGAGGGTTAATTCCTGTGTGCTGTGTCTAATATTAGTGTGGTACTTTTCTACTTGCAGCATGCCACGTGTGTAAGAGAAGCACAGTGTAAGGATGTCAGCGGGGGAGTGATCCAGCAAGAATCCTGGAAGTCAGGATTGCTTTTCAATGGGGGATTATAGCAACTATTTATGGTTCCAATAGCAGGTGGTTCTATGACCTGTGGAAAATGAAAGTAAAAATGACATACATTAACATTTGAGTAATTTAGCAGACGATCTTATCCAGATTGAAATGCACTCACTACTGTAAGTCAAACTAATTCATACTTGTTCCCCAGTGGGAATTGAACCCTCAACCCTGGTGTTGCAAGAGCCAGTCTCTACCAACTGAGCGACACGGGATCATTTGCTCAGAGACAATTCAACATTTGTTATTCATGTTCTGATGTCATAAGCCCGTCCATATTAAAGAACACCTTCAAAAAGGTTCAGGTGAAGTTCATAAATCTAATCAACATAAAACACCTAACGCATTGTACCGACCCTCAGTTTCCCAGAGCTATAAATGTAGATTTTAAATTGGGTTGTTCGAGCTCCTGAATGCTGATTGGCTGACAGCCGTGGTATATCAGACGTGTATGACAAAACATTTATTTTTACTGCTCGAATTACGTTGATAACCAGTTTATAATAGCAATAAGGCACCACTGGGGTTTGTGGTATATGGCCAATATTCCATGGCTAAGGGCTGTATCCAGACAATCCAGGTTGCGTCGTGCGCAAGAACAGTCCTTAGCCGTGGTATATTGGCCATATACACCACACTCCCTCAAGCTTTATTGCTTAAGCGATCAATCCCAAAGACTCTGCAGAAAACCTGTATCATGTCCAATCATGAGACATCCCAGCAGACATCACAGCAGGTGATAAGATACAAAGTCCCACAGTGAGCATTAAAACATCCTCACCATGCCAAAGGAATTGACACTGATCCCTGACACTCACAGGATAGATACATGTGACAACTAGCCTGTGCCCAGTCCCCAACAACCGGATGTTCCGGTTTTCATGGGAACGGAAAGAGAGCCTGTGAAGCAACTTCCACTTTTGGACGGTAGGTAACAAGGTGACACTCCATCCTAACTCCTCCTTTAAATTGACTGGATTGGTAGGACAGCAGAAGAGATCCTCCCAACACTTTTTTTCTCTTCTTCTTCCTGTCAAGACCAATATGTAAGAATCTAAACGTTTGAGCATGTGTGTGGGGGGGGGGGGGCGAGTGTTGAAGGAGGGAGTGGGGAGGGACGTTGAGGGAGCAGTTGGAAAAGTCCCAGGAGACACGGTCCACTTTCATATGGGCTAGCCTACTAAGGCCAAACTGGTGACCTAGTTTATGGACATGTGGGCACATCATCGCTGGCGTCGTACGTGCCTATTCATCCCTTCTCAAGATAGGCAGCTACCAATGGACTGGTCTACCTCTTCAAATCAGAGAACTAACTAACTAACTAACTAACAAGAGAGAAAGAGAGAAAGAGATACACACAGAGGTCTAAAAGGGTGCGGTTCGGGAAAGAGTATACCGTGTCAATTGATGGGGCAGGCGGTTGTTATTCTCCGCAGCGATGTTGCGTGTCTCCCCATGTTGCGTAACTTCAGCTGGCTACTCTAGAAGAATACCTGAATCCTCGTCATTCCTCTCTAAATCTGTGCACAACAAATGCTCACACGCCATGTCCGGACCCAGTTCAGCTCACATAGAAGATATGGGACCCATGCGGTGCCATTTTCACTGTGTTCTCTTGGTCGGAGACTGCATAGTACGGATTGATGCATCTACGTCAGAGTATAAAAGTCAAACTACCTCAGAGCTTTGCCTGGCCATGCATTAAACAAGTCTCTTCTGCATCGTAATGTAAGAGTCTTACATTGGGCCTACCCTTTGCAGTACTGTGTGTATATAGGGACTGAGAAAGACCCAACAGTTAGGCATATCCCAGTCAAAACTCTTGTTATTGCAGCAGACATCTTACTGAGGCTGTGGATGAAGGCCTACAACAAAATGTTCCATTGAAGCTCCCCCGGAACTGCCGCCCAGAAGAAATATCCGCGGCAGAGAAGCACAAGATTGAACTTCACTGAACTTTCTAGAGTTTTCCCTGTTAGTTAACACTATCAATGTGTCCGTTTACTGTGGGAATTGTGATCGAATCAACGCAATATTAGCCACTTTCAGTGCAACATACAGAAAACAAAATGAACTATGCAAAACTAAGTATACAAGAGATTTTGTTGCAGGCAGAGCGCATCGGAGTAGGATTCTATTGCATTGACAGCCACGACTCAGAGCTGCGGTAGGTATATATGCAAATAGACCATTGTATGGATCTGCCATTCACTTTTAACTGGACTGTATTTACAGCATCAGCAGTCGTGAGTAGATGCGCTTGTTGAGATCAAAACGAGAGCTAGCGACCACATTTATACATTTGTTCATATCCTTTGCTAATTAGTTAGTTATTTATTAGCCCAGTTATAGATCATTTGTGGTCAGCAATGGGGGAGGGGGGGGGGTGATTGCTTGCTACAAGAGCACAAAACGTGTGCATTTCTAGATATCTTTGAAAGGCGAGTCAGGTGAACAGCTTTTTTTTTTTTGTATTTTGAGACAGACTTGAATAAGCTGAGTAGCCAATAGGCAGAGGGTAGCATAATTGGTCTGATTCTCTGTAATAATGGTATGGGAATAATGAAGTCAAAGGTGAATTTATACAGTTCAATTGCAATCGTGAGACAGGATTAGCTGTTCAAATTCAATTTACTAGGTGTCAACAGGCAGACATGCCAGAACTACCCATGCAATCCCAGTCCATCCAATCAGGGAAGTTGCATAACTTGCACTGCATGAATTTAGCCAGGAATACAAGAATACAGCAGTAGCCGACATTCCCTTTAACTCCAGTTCTCACAACTTTCCTATTCCCAAATGTTTTGATCAGAGCGAGAGGCTGCACAACAGATTTCTGATACGAAGGTTGACAATATTATTGCCTTTATTTAACCAGGTTTGTTATTGAGGACACATTCATCTTTTTCAAAACAATGACCCGAGGGTCAGACAATGAAGGGGCAGGTTCTGCAAATAATCGTCTATATTTCTTGCTGTCTTGCTGTTGTGCCATTGGTGAAAGTTGTGTAAAACCTAACCAATGTGCTCCAATGAAGCATACAATGGCAACACAAAGTCTACTGTAAACAGCACTAATGAACTGAGAAAGAGACCAGAATCAAGACTCATTTAGTCAATTTATGTCAAGGAATTTGCATTTTACAAAGCAATGTCCCACAAAAATTTGGTTGAGTTGAAAAAGGTTGTGAGTAGCCAATGAGTTGCCAACAAGGAAGTGAGACTCCATAACTCAGTCCGGCTTTCAACTTACTCTTGAATGCTGTAATAGTAGAACGCACATCGTGTAATTTTGAAATTGGGTAGTACATAATCAGTTTTCCTCTTGTCATGTCAGTCATTACATACCATAGAGAGCTATTTATCATTTGTCAGAAATGTCCAGATCAACTAGCTCATGTCAGCTAATCTTTTTTTAGCTAGGTTTTTTTTAGACATGAGATTTTATTGTAATGTTTGAGTCACTCAAATATCACATGAATACACATTAGGCATGGCAAAATGTATGGAATTGCAAGAAAATGTACTTTTAAAACTGCAATATACTCTGCACCCCATGACAAAATGTGTAGAATTGCAGGAAATAAGCTTAAAACCTGT
>NC_068424.1:24560796-24570796 GCF_023373465.1 Oncorhynchus keta | reverse complement strand
GAGAGTTGGAGAGAGGATGAGTGAGAGAGAGACAAGTAGGAGGGAGGGAGAGATGTGCAGCTGCTCCTCTACCCATGAACAGCTAGTGCTCCATTATATTCCAAGCCTCTGAACAGAGGAGAAACAAGGGTTTACATTACCACACACATCCTGCAGGCAGACAGTACAGACACTTGCATCCTCAGAACACAAACACAATTGCCTACATGGTAACACACATTCTGTCCTAAATGCCCACAAGGGACATTATCCACGATCTGCCTGCCTTGAAACAAAATGGAGACCTTCGTGGGAAAGCCCCGTGCATGGCTAAGCAAGTGCCTCTCGTCCATGACAGGTCAGATTCATTACAAAACAACAAAAGCTAGAGTGCCATCAATGACTGAATATTTTGCATCAAGCAAGGTTGATAAAACAAGGGCACTTATCGCAAGAATAATGTGAGAGTGAAGTGGAGAATTGGGTTTGAGAACATTATGAGTTTAACTGTCGTTGGACTTTCAGTTGACTTTGCAGTTGGATGTTTGGAGTATAGAAGGGGATGATGCCTAGTGTATGGTGCCTGCACTAGGGTGCCGGTGCCTGGGCTAGGGTGCCGGTGCCTGCGCTAGGGTGCCTGCTAAAGCTGATCAATGCAAGTTCTACTAGGGTTTGACATTTAACAACTTTGCTCCTGGACTCTATGTTAGTCACATGGTACTGTAGGTGTCGGAGGTGGACAGTTGAGCTGTAACATCACTACTGGGACTTAGTGAGGTGAGCCTAATCCCAACCTTAGATCAATGTGGTCAAAACAACCACACAATAAAACAACAGGACAACGATACGATAAAACATTACTTTGCCGTTTGACACTCTCTCTAAATCAGTTGATGTATTGCAACAGACTTCTGTGCAAAACAATAGAACCCAATCTAATAGTATTACCTGTAGCAAGAGGACATGGTCTGGTAAACTGTTTTTCCCTATAATTTTCCCATGAGAAACAGTTGCATATTCTAAGAACTTTTTTACCTGACTTTTCAAGCAAAAGGGCTGTCAATGAGAGTGTCAGAACAGCCCATAGCCTAAGTCGTCCTAGGAAGAGTTTAACCAATCTGGTTTGAGATTTAGAATTCAAACGGATGCCAACATGGTGGACTGGTTTGCCAAGCGTTGTACCTGTAACCAGGCAGAGAGAGAGAGAACTGTAATGCCCAAGTCCAATGCCCATTAATCACCTCTCTAAAACCATGTGAACTAGACAGTAAATCACTTAACCAGATTAGCCAAATCCTGTCCTTTTAATAAAACACACCACTGAACTCTGTGCTCTGGTAGGGACAGGCAATATAGAACACCATAGAACGCTATGGTGGGAACTATGGTGATCACTGGTCAGAGGCTGAACAGTAGTACGAGAACGACCTGGCTTTGCCATACAGTCACTGGGACTGGATTGACTGCATCTTGATGTCCCCTCTGAAATGGCCTTGGATGAACTACCTACACGTTGTCATTGAAGCAAAACTGAGGAGAGTTTGACTGTCAACCTAAAGTATAGACTGTGCTGCATAGTGGGCATATATAATGAGGTGAAAGAGAGATACAGTGCGGTCACCAAAAGTGAAATACAAAAAATAGGAATGCTTTGGTGAGTAGAGGGAGGGAGCTTGGCTTACTGAGGCTCTGTCAGGTCTGTTGTACTCTGTGAAGCTGTAAGCTTTTAAGACTATCAGGTAAATCACTGTTGTCCATTACGTAACAGTGAGTGAGTGAGTGACCGAGTGAGTGAGTGAGTGAGAAGGGATGGAAGGACAGAGAGAGAGAGGGTGGGTCAACTGGGGGCGATGAGCTGGAGGCTCAATGATGCTTAAACCAACTGACATCAATTACTCACACATACATCATAATGCAAGCAGCATCGACTATAAAGAAGTTACATAGCCTAATATATCTACTAGCGTATTTCATCCCAAAACTCCTCCTTGTAACGTTACATAGTGCTCCTCCTTGTAACGTTACATAGTGCTCCTCCTTGCAACGTAACATAGTGCTCCTCCTTGTAACGTTACATAGTGCTCCTCCTTGTAACGTTACATAGTGCTCCTCCTTGTAACGTTACATAGTGCTCCTCCTTGTAACGTTACATAGTGCTCCTCCTTGTAACGTTACATAGTGCTCCTCCTTGTAACGTTACATAGTGCTCCTCCTTGTAACGTTACATAGTGCTCCTCCTTGTAACGTTACATAGTGCTCCTCCTTGTAACGTTACATAGTGCTCCTCCTTGTAACGTTACATAGTGCTCCTCCTTGTAACGTTACATAGTGCTCCTCCTTGTAACGTTACATAGTGCTCCTCCTTGTAACGTTACATAGTGCTCCTCCTTGTAACGTTACATAGTGCTCCTCCTTGTAACGTTACATAGTGCTCCTCCTTGTAACATTACATAGTGCTCCTCCTTGTAACATTACATAGTGCTCCTCCTTGTAACGTTGCATAGAGATGCAACTGAATGGATCCTAGGCAATTGCTACAAGTATTTCAGGGCAGTAGGTTGTCTCAGGGCCGTTTAGTTAGTCTGTCAGAGAGAGAGATGTGTCAGGCCAGCGTTATGTGAGCAGAGATGAGCAGACCATTACTAAGGCCAAACAAACCAATAACCACTCTCCCCTTTGCCCAGGTGGGGGTTGATCCAAAGAGGATGTAGGGTCTGTTGAAAGTGTTCAGGCTAAATTAAAATGTCTGTGATGCTTTTGTTCAACTCACGGATGGAACACAATGTTTCTATGGTTTCCTCTAAGAGAAGTGTTCCCATACTGGCTTGATTAACTTTGTGGCCTCTTATGAAATACAATTCTACCATGATAGCTATGATCTAATTTACTAATATAAATTGCATGAAATTGGATACATTTAAACATAAATTTGTTCAGTGAAAAAGTATTTGTTTTATTAATACCACAAGAGACGTTCTTTCATTCACACACATTCACAGGAATAAAATATCCCATCAATAAAAACTGTTAAAAGATAAATTCTTCAACAAACAATAGGTCTAAATAAAGTCATGACTGTGTTTGGAAAAATAAGCCAGCAATGAAAGCGTGTAACCTCAACTGATGATTGAGATGCTGAAATAAAATGGTTGTGAAATTTGCCATTGCATTTGTGGGAAAAATGTAGTTCCTTAAACTGGTGAAGTCACACTCATCACGTGATAAAAATCATTTTTTTAAATCCTTTTTTTCCCTTATTTTTCTCCCCAATACTTTATTTAAAGATTTTCAGAACATCTTGTCATTAACTCCTGAGAGTGGTAAGGAAGAAGTTTACACAAAGTCACAGTATGCCACTCATTCTCAATAGATTCTAAAACACAAGGGTTAATGGAGAGATGGATGGGATGGAGAAAAGTCCAGGTTTCTCCAGAGGGTGTCACTGTTAGGTAGGTCGGAGATGCTTCAGGTACTGGGGCGCGTTCAGCAGGACGCAACATTTTGGAACATTCAGATAGAAATGGACTGTTGAATAAGGAATAAGGTCGGCTCTATTCGTGACATTTCTATCTGCAATGTTCAAGAGTGTTTTTCAACTGAACGTGGCCCTGGTGCATGCAAGCACACATACACACGCACACTTCTTAACAAGAGATCGTCCTTTGTGTCATCGTGATGAAAAGCACGATTGCACCAAAACCAAGGCTACTTTTTGTCCAAGATTGCCCTCTCAATAAGCATCAATGCAATGTACACTTCCTAACGGGATTTGGCAAAGCAACGAACAGGGATTTGATCGGCTCAAGTAGGAACCAGGTGTTTTCCAGTTTCCCCTTCTAAATTCCAGAACCCATGGTTGTCACAGCAGCCAAACCAGAAACGTAGGAAAACAAGCTGCGGGCTGACCACTTTAATAACTTGACGCAATGGACGGAGTGAATCAGCAAATTTACCAGGACTCAGGAGAACTAGTGGATGTTCCTCTCTAATAGATTTGAACTTGTTAAACTAAGGCAACAAACAAGAGAACTACAGTTCCCACTTCATTTGGTTGCATTATCCACAGTCAGTGGATCTCATTAGTGGGCGTAATGGATGTAAAACCTACTACCTAATGCCCCGTAACACTTCCGGTTCTCTTGTTTTCCCAACTCAAAACTATCTAGTGAGAATGAACAACAGAAGAATGTCAACAGTGTCGATCGAAGACCACTTAGTGGTGGGAGAGTAAGAATGGCAGTGTGTGGGGTCTGTACTGTCCACATTAAAATGCAGTTAAAGCCATCCACAGGCCCTGAGTGGAGTCAATGTCAGAGGAGAAATAAACCAGCATCAGTAGTATAGCCAGCACTATAGCCACACCCAGGAATCTAAACAGAAGAGCACAGAGGGAGGACAGAGAAAGCAGAAGAGTGGTGCTGTGTGTGTCAAGTCGGGAAGCTGATGAAGAAGCACGTGATTCTCACGTGCGCCCTGCTGCTGGGCCGGCCTCCAGAGAGAAGGAGCGAAAGAGAGGAGGAGACTGAGTGAGGGCGAAAGAGAAATAGGAGAAATAGGGGAGGGCAAAAGAGAAATTAGGGGAGGGCAAAGAAAATAGGAGAAATAGGAGAGGGCGAAAGAGAAATAGCGGAGGGCGAAAGAGAAATAGGGGAGTGCGAAAGAGAAATAGGGGAGGGCGAAAGAGAAATAGGGGAGGGCGAAAGAGAAATAGTGGAGGGCGAAAGAGAAATAGTGGAGGGCGAAAGAGAAATAGGGGAGGGCGAAAGAGAAATAGCGGAGGGCGAAAGAGAAATAGGGGAGGGCGAAAGAGAAATAGTGGAGGGCGAAAGAGAAAAAAAGACAGACAAAGCCAGAGAGATAATGAGATGATGAAAAGCTATGCACCAACCGGGAGACATGCGTCTCTCTCTCTCGCTCTCCCACCTTCAGTCCCAGGTAAGACTCTAAAAACACTGCCCAGTGTTTTTAGTTTCAGACTGGCCTAGTACAGTACAGAACACACATCTCATTTCTCTCCTAACCCTCGGGCCAGTCTGAAACTAGTGGAGTGAGAGAGACAGAGTCCAGACTGAGCGATTTTCACTTTCACCAGTGGAGGATGAAGTGCATTTGATTGTTTTTGAAGTAGGTTACACGGCCGTTTTGTAATTTAACCCTATTTTATAAGGCCTATAATTCTGTCATCATAATAATGACATTACATACGGTTGCTATGAGCTGACGTATGCCGTCATTAGCTGTTTATGACATCTGCTAGACTATGTAAGCCCTTATGACAAAGGGTTCAAGCATGTAGAGATATGGTCATTCAATCAAATGTAGCCTATTGTTGGCTATTTTATACTCAGAGCAGGTTGGTGTTGAGCCATTTCCTGAGGATATAGCATGGAAACCAACTTGTGTTAAGTAATAGTCTGCCAATGTGAGGGGAGAAACATGCAGGAGGCTTATCAGTTGTGCCACATTGAGGGTCAAGCACCCAGGAGGGGGCTTTGTGGGGCAGGTTCATAGGGCTTTAAAAAACAGAATGTGTGATTGGAGGAGGCCACCGTAGCTCTCTCGTCCCAGACTCTCAACAAATCCGTTCAACCGCTTACCAACAAACCACAGTGATACAGAGCCTGTCAATCAAATGAGTGCGAAAGCATTCGCAGCCATGTTGTACCAACGTTACTCTGTGAATCTGGATGGGGTTGTGTAACCTGTCGCTGTGTGTTTGTGTGTGGGAAAACCCTCAGTGCTGATGACATGAAGGGATGTGGTGGGGCCTACGGATCAAGGCCCAGGTGAGGGGGAGAGAGGGGAAAGGCTTGAGGGTGGGTGCCATTATTCAGAGAACAGAGATACCAAAGAGAGACTCTTCATTCATAACCGCATACACAACCAGCTTCCTGTGCAGTACACACACTTCCCCTACAGCAAACAAGTGTAAGAGGCCATGCTCTTTTTGTGACATGTGACTCCCTCCCTTTCTCCAACTGCAAACAATCCCAATGAACACATTAGATTACGCAATCCTCAGTCGAGGAAAGGCACTCACAGAAACACCTTGCATCGTGTGTTTGTTCATAGAAAACACACCAATCACTTGCTCTAACACCACTGGGTCTGTCATGTCAAATAAAGTCCCCCTGACAAAAAGTGCTCGATGTGTTCTAGCTTCTGTTGCTAGGGCTGTTGATAAAACTGGCAAAATTTGGACCGGATTGCGTAATGAACCAAAGCGTCCGTTGCTATGCTGGTGGCTTGGCTCTATTTGACCTCGTAGATGTAGCGAAGGAAGGAGGACGCGGGCAGTTCTAGTTCCATTTCACCACATAAACGCTCGCTCAGTCCACACAAAATTATTACCTCAGAATTGCTCTCCAAGGACGGTGTTTTTGTCGGTGACAACCTGCTGACTACCTGCTGCTTCAGAAAAATGTTGTTAAATAGGAAGAAATTATTTAAGCTGTTTTTAGATAGATTTTATGTTGACATTGCAAGCTACTTCCCTCAGCCTGCCTAGTCAGCTAGCTATCCAGACAGACAGTTTGATTTAGCTAACGTTATATAGCTTGCTAAGTGTTATAGTAGATTTCTGTTTGTATGTAGCTTGCACTTTAATGGTATCCCTCGAGGAGATTTTATTTTTATCTTTCCAACCAGGCGAAGTATTACAGAAGGCATCACTGATCTCGACAAGAGGCGCAACATTCGTAAGGGGAGCAGGGAAATTCTCAATTCAGGGTAATGTTAAGCAGTTCATTTCTATTAGATATCTGGAAGGAGTTAAATACAACCATTTAACAAACATTTTCATCTAGCTAGTTGGTCATCTACATGTTGCTAGCTATACATTTAGTTATATGTCTGTCATATTGAGGTATCTAGCTATAAGTTAACCCTGATCAATCAAATGGATAGGTGTAAGCAATTATGGTAACTTAAACTGCCCTTAACGAGTTGTCTTCGCTAGACAGAGAGAGAGGAAGAGAAAGTGAGAAAGAACGTGACAGGGAGAGAGAGAGGTGGGAAGAGAGTGAAAGACAGCAATATTTGGAGAGAGAGAAACAGAAAGACAGCAGTGCAAATGTACTTATTTCAACAACTCTACCATCGACTGTCGAGACACCCAGGAGGTATCCCATCCACCAGATCCAGGTCGGATCAGTCTGATACTCTGTGTCAGAAGGGGACAAGCTTAAGGTAGGCTATACTTTCAAAAACAGTTGAAAAGTACATATCGCCCCTCCCTTAACACTTCACTAATCCATCAAATGTTCTCACAGGTGGCTTGTGTCGGACTGGAGGAACAGGGCAGGTAAGTCCAGTCACTGGACTAGAAGACACGGTGAGGTTCTCATCACTAGTGTCCAACAGGGGCAGGTAAGTCCAGTCACTGGACTAGAAGACACAGTGAGGTTCTCATCACTAGTGTCCAACAGGGGCAGGTAAGTCAGTCTGACTCTCTTCAAACAACAGGCGGTTCATTACAGAATCACCCACCATTCACAGACCGAGCAGCGTGTGAACTGGCAGGATCTAAAGGGGGGCGTTATGGACGGCAGAAGCAGGGATTATACGACGTGGGAAGAAATCGACAGGTGGGCGGCCGACCCAGAGCGAGTGCAGGAGCCCGCCTGGGATTCCCTACAGCAATGCGAAGAGGGCTATACACGTATGGAATCGAGAAGGAAAGCATTGCTATACAGAGCGAAAACCGAAGGTAACGGGGGAAAGCGCAGAGAGAGAGTGGCTGAGTCAGAGAATAGACCTGAGCCTACTCTCCTGTTGATCGTGAGCAGTTGCAATGGGAGAGACTGCATCAATGGGAGATTTGGACATGGGAGGAGGGAATTAGACGGTCAAGGACCCTGGGAGCAGCCGGGAGGGAATATCGCCGTCCCAAGGAGGAAATAGAGGCAGCAAAAGCGGAGAGGCGCATGTATGAGGAGGCAGCACGGCGACGCGGTTGGAAACCGGAAAGTCACCCCCAAAAAAATATTGGGGGGGGGGGCTAAAAGGGAGAATAGTTATGCCAGGTAGGAAACCTGCGCATACTCCCTGTGCTCACCGTTGGGCTAGAGAGACCGGGCAGGCACCGTGTTATGCTATGGAGCGCACGGTGTTTCCAGTGCGGGTGCAGAGCCAGCTGCGACACATACCAGCCCTTCGTATTGGCCGGGCTAGAGTGGGCATCGAGCCAGGTAAGCTTGGGCAGGCTCGGTGCTCAAGAGCTCCAGTGCGCCTGCACGGTCCGGTCTATCCAGAGCCACCTCTACACACCAGTCCTCCGGTAGCAACTCCCCGCACCAGGCTTCCTGTGCGTGTCCTCGCCCCGCCCAGTACCACCAGTTCCAGCACCACGCACCCAGGCCTCCAGTGCGCCTCGCCTGTTCAGCGCAGCCAGTGCCTTTCTCCTCTCCTGCGCTGCCGGAGTCTCCTGTCTGCCCAGCGCCGCCAGTCGGCCCAGCGTCACCAGTCTGCCAGGATCCGCCAGAAGTGCCAGTCTGCCCAGCGCCGCCAGAAGTGCCAGTCTGCCCAGCGCCGCCAGTGCCGCCAGTCTGCCAGCGCCGCCAGTGCCGCCAGTCTGCCCAGCGCCGCCAGTGCTCCCAGTCTGCCCAGCGCCGCCAGTGCTCCCAGTCTGCCCAGCGCCGCCAGTGCTCCCAGTCTGCCCAGCGCCGCCAGTACCGCCAGTCTGCCCAGCGCCGCCCGTGCCGCCAGTCCTCCCAGCGCCGCCAGTGCCGCCAGTCCTCCCAGCGCCGCCAGTGCCGCCAGTCCTCCCAGATCTGCCAGACAACCAGTCTCTTCCAGATCTGCCAGACAACCAGTCTCTTCCAGATCTGCCCAGACAACCAGTCTCTTCCAGATCTGCCAGACAACCAGTCTCTTCCAGATCTGCCCGACAACCAGTCTCTTCCAGATCTGCCCCGACAACCAGTCTCTTCCAGATCTGCCCGTCAACCTAGATCTTCTAGATCGGCCAGACAACCTGAATCATCCAGGTCCACCAGCCAGCCAGGATTTACCGGAGCCTACTACCTGCCTGAGCTTCCTCTCAGTACTGAGCTTCCTCTCAGTACTGATCTTCCTCTCAGTACTAGGCTTCCTCTCTGTACTGGGCTCCCTCTCAGTACCGGGCTTCCCCTCAGTACTGGGCTGCTTCGGTCCCCGGGCTGCTCCTCTGTCCCGGGCTGCCCCTCTGTCCTGAGCTGCCCTGCTGTCCCGGTTGCCCCTCTGTCCCGAGTTGCCCCTCTGTCCCGAGTTGCCCCTCTGTCCCGAGCTGCCCCTCTGTCCCGAGCTGCCCCTCTGTCCCGAGCTGCCCCTCTGTCCCGAGCTGCCCCTCTGTCCCGAGCTGCCCCTCGGTCCCCGAGCTGCCCCTCGGTCCCAGGCTGCCCCCTCGGTCCCCGAGCTGCCCCTCAGTTATGTGGGGATCAGGGTGAGGACTATTAGGCCATGGTCGGCGGAGAAGGTGGATTATCCTAGGACGCGAAGGGGAGGAACTAGGACATTTATGGAGTGGGGTCCCGTCCCGAGCCAGAACCGCCACCATGGACAGACGCCCACCCGGACCCTCCTATGCTCTTGAGGTGCGTCCCGGAGTCCGCACCTTAGGGGGGTTCTGTCACGCCTTGGTCATTGTATCTTGTGTTTTTGTTATATGTTTGGGTAGGCCAGGGTGTGACATGGGTTTATATGTTGTATTTCGTATTGGGGTTTGTATTAATTGGGAGTGTGTATTATTAGGGGTGTGTCTAGTTAGGCTTGGCTGCCTGAGGCGATTCCTAATTGGGTCAGCTGATTCTCGTTGTTTCGGATTGGGAACCGTATTTAGGCAGCCTGAGTGCGCGTTGTATTTGGTGGGTGATTGTACCTGTCTCTGTGTTAGTCACCAGATAGGCTGTAATTAGTTTCACTCGTTTGTTGTTTTCTTCTTCAGTTATTTCATGTACCGCATTTTCTTCATTTAAAGTCATGAGTAACCTACACGCTGCATTTCGGTCTGACTCTCTTCAAACAACAGACGAAGTTCATTACA